>NW_027315945.1:17187112-17485215 GCF_026437365.1 Eucyclogobius newberryi
TTTAGTGCTATGTCATTTCTTCAGAATGGCACGAGCAGCACGAGCTTTGCGGATGTAGTGGAAAGGACATAAAGTTAGTGCTAGACCTTAATCAGCCTTTACAAAGCACAAACAAAGTGTTTATTACATAATGAACAAAGAGTTTATCAAGAATTGTTCAGTCTTATAAATTAGGGTATTAATTAAATATTTAATTAAGTCTGAATCCTTTACATTAGACACTTTGTTGTTTTGAAGACATGGCACATTTGATTCTTTGGATGTTTTATTTTATACATTTTTTAAATATAAATCAACAAGAACAAACATAAAACAAACAAACATACACAAAGTAAAAAATAAATGAAAAACCAAAAAAGAATAAAATAAAAGAATAAAATTAGAAAGTAAGTAGATGTCGTCCAAAGAAAAGAGAAAAGAAATTCAGAAATGAGAGTCCAATTTTG
This sequence comes from Eucyclogobius newberryi, assembly GCF_026437365.1. Lineage (NCBI taxonomy): Eukaryota > Metazoa > Chordata > Actinopteri > Gobiiformes > Gobiidae > Eucyclogobius > Eucyclogobius newberryi. The sequence continues at coordinate 17,187,559 of NW_027315945.1, forward strand.
TCCGATATACCAAATTTGAATGTTAAGGATATAATTTATGCTACAAGAAGAGCTGATTAAAATAGTAATTTTGTTAAAGGTAATTTGAAGTGTTTTGATGAATTAGTTTGCTTCACATTTCATTTGGATTAACATAACATCATCTATTATTTTTGGGACAATGTATATAAGATACATACATTTTTTCTACATATTTTCACCTATGTATTATTTATTAGTTAGGGCATGTAGTTGCAAGAAATTGTGGGGGTGAAGAGAATGGAGTGAGAGAGAGACATGTAACAAAGCAGCTGGGAATCTCACAACGCACAGAGCATCGCAAACCCCCTGGCGATAGTGCGGAACATGAATTATTTAAGCTAAAAAGAAAAGAAAAAAACTGAAATGACAACAAAATCAAGCAAAGCCATCTTGGTCCATACTGTATTTATTTGAAGTGGTTGCTATGTTCTTCTTGACATTTCCATGCGACTTGCGTCACTCCGGCTCACCTCCGTGTGTGTCTTCTCACCCTGTTGCCACTTTACTCTATGACACTATCCCACCTCTAAGCTGCTTCGGGGTCTGTTCCTGTGGTCCGTGGTACTCTGCAGGGCCAATATTGACTTACACCCAACACTGCGCGCTGTGTGGAGCTGCTGTGCTGTGGTCAGAGCCAGCGGAGGTGTGAGGAGTTTGTGGGAGGAAGATAAAGTGCAACTGCATCGACCACTCAGCTCATATTCAGCTCAATACAAGACAATGCAATGCACGTGTTCTGGGCCTTCACAAGATTAAACAACACATTTCCTCTCCAGCACTTTCAGGTCTTAGCAGCAATTCTTTTTAGCCTTGCTTGAAACTGCTCAGGGCTCCTCTGACCGTAGCAATTTGAATGCTCAGAAATCAGGTTGGACTAAAAAAGCAGTAAAATGTGAAATGTATAATATTCCATGCTGTCCTATAGAATTGAGTTTGTGGTTGAATGTCCAAAAATGCGACTGTTATTAGAATATTCTACCATGTTTTATGCACGTGTGCAAAACCATGTGCATATATTTGGCAAAACAATATAAAAAGTAAACTGTATGGAACAAACAGTTAAGCTGCTGAGAAGGGCTGACACTAACGATTAGGGTTGTCGGCCTATCTGACTTATCTGACTTAGTTGATTATTTCATTTACCCTAGATAATAAGGATTTATGTCCAACAGCAGAAAGGAGCAGGAATGGGGTGAGCTGAAATGTTGGCAGTTAATCATGATTAATCTTCCTTTTCACATACAAATGCATTGTTAGTACTTTCCAGACACATTTTTTATGTTGTTGTACGAACTCCCATACGGTCGTATTTTTGTGAGTGTCGTTTGGGTCGGATACATGGTCAGATCATAGAGAAACAGAAATCTTTTGAGCGACTAATCAATCGGCGGGGCATTTCTTTAGTCTACCAAGAGTTTTATCAACGCGAGACACCACAAACAAAACTACAGGCAAAACTAGTCAGTTTGTTCTCTCAACATATAGACTTTCACGCAGAAACAACTAAATTGTCAAATCTACTTCCATTTTAATCCACTCACATCCATAGAACTATGAGACATTGTATCTTCAAAGGCTTTTCCAAAAATGCATTTTATAAATTAATGCATAAAAATCACCCCTTAAAAGTTTTAAATAAAAAAAATTGGCGAAAAAAAAAAAAAAAAAAACACTCAAATTGAGTTAACTAAAACATTTAAAATTAAGATACCCAAAATCCCCTTTTGTTGAAAATATTGGGATTTGAGTGAAAAAACAATAACTAAAACATAATAATGCTTTTATGTATATATATATATATATATATATATATATATATATATATATATATATATATATATATATATATATATATATGAATGAGAGAGAGAGAGAGAGAGAGAGAGAGAGAGAGTTATTGAGTCTGTATATTTAAGATAATGATTATGTATCCACATATGACAATGACTATCTTTTACGGTTGACTATAATCGGATTGATCCCTGCCGCTCGGTCACATTTATCTCCTGTAGCTCCTTAGGTCTCCTGCAGCTCGAGAGCCACCAGTAGCTCCCCATAGGATTTAGGAATCATACATATTACGCTAAATAATTAAAATTAGCCTATTATCATTGTAAATGTTTACTTTGAATGCTAACTTTGTGCACTAATACCTTGATGTCAACCAGTGTGCCAGGGAACACCACTGTTCCTTGAGGGATTGCTGTATGCCTTGAACAAATTTGTCATATGACTTACACAGACATTTTATGAAATATTAATGACATATTTGGGCATTTTAAAGTGTCCTGACCAAACCTTTGAACCAGAAAAGAAAACAACGGTCGTATTTGCATAATCCAAAGAGCCAGACACAAAGACGCAGATATTAGTTAGATCTGTTTGCTGGTTACTGGTGTTTTGGTGGCTGGTGTGCTGTCACAGCTAATAACAATGTGGTTCAAGAAAGGTTGAAATAGGTTAACAATAGGTTTTAATGGGCATCTATCTTTCCTCCATAGCTCTCCAGGGGGAAAAGTTGCTCTATAGTGTCAGAATACATTTAAATAAATGCTAAGATTAGTATTTAGGGCTCTACTCTGACAATGTCCAAATTTAGGGCAAAAAAATAAACAACATTTCCGGTTTAGCTGTGTATACCACTGAAACGATTTGTATCTGCAATCTCAGTATGATTCATTATGATCATCATTAGTTGTTATATAAAGCACTTTGAATAACTTGTGCTCTACAAATACATGTTCCTTGCCTATTTAGCACCTTAAAATCTCAGTTGGTTTAACATGATCAGTCTTGATTAATGTTGAACACATAACAGTTCCCTATTTAAGTCAATAGAAAGTAAAATGATGTCTCCCTGTGACATGTAGGAGCTGAGTCAAAGGGAAAGAACAAGAACAAAGAATAAGGGAGTGTGCTGCTGTGGCTGCATTATTCATATGAGAGAGGCATTTTCACAGGGAACATACAACATGCATTAGGATTATAAAGAAATGCACAGTGATAATGTGCAGGAAAGAATGCGTGATGAGCAGCTCTATGTGGGCATGTTGTCATGAGAAGCCCGAGAACACAAAACAAAGCGTCTAAAGCCGGATGTCCATTGCACCATTTCTTTCATTTTTTAAGATGAATGTATGTCACACGACCTCTCCTTGAACCGACACCTTAACGTGGTGGAGGGGTTTGAGTGCCCGAATGATCCCGGGAGCTATGTTGTCGGGGGCTTCATGCCCCTGGTAGGGTCTCCCAAGGCAAACAGGTCCTAGGTGACGGGTCAGACAAAGATCGGTTCAGAAGCCCCTATGATGACAACACAAACAAGGCAGTTTACGTCGCCCGGATCGGCGTCACCGGGGCCCCATCCTGGAGCCAGGCCTGGGATGGGTGCTCCATGGCGAGCGCCTGGTGGCCGGGTCTTACCCCACGGGGCCCGGCCGGGCACAGCCCGAAAGAGCGACGTGGGGCCGCCCTCCCGTGGGCCCACCACCCGCAGGAGGATCCATAAGGGGCCGGTGAAGAGAGATCTGGGCGGCAGTCGACGGCAGGGGCCCCGGCGACCAGATCTCCAGACGCAGAGACTAACTCTGGGGACATGGAATGTCACCTCGCTGGGGGGGAAAGAGCCTGAGCTTGTGCGGGAGGTTGAGCGATACCGACTAGATATAGTCGGCCTCACCTCCACGCACAGTTTGGGCTCTGGAACCCATCTCCTCGAGAGGGGCTGGACGCTCCACTTCTCTGGTGTTGCCCGCGGGGAGAGGCGGCGGGCTGGTGTGGGCTTGCTGATAGCCCCCCAGCTCAGCCGCCACGTGTTGGAGTTCACCCCGGTGAACGAGAGAGTCGCGTCCCTCCGCCTTCGGGTGGGGGACAGGTCTCTCACTGTTGTGGCGGCCTACGGGCCGAACAGCAGTGCAGAGTACCCGGCCTTCTTGGAGTCCTTGGGAGGGGTACTGGACAGTGCACCGACCGGGGACTCCGTTGTTCTACTGGGGGACTTCAACGCCCACGTTGGCAATGACAGTGACACCTGGAGAGGGGTGATCGGGAAGAACGGCTTCGCCGATCTGAACCCGAGCGGTGTTCAGTTATTGGACTTCTGTGCTAGCCACGGATTGTCCATAACGAACACCATGTTCAAGCACAAGGGTGTCCATCAGTGCACATGGCACCAGGACACCCTAGGCCGGAGGTCAATGATCGACTTTGTTGTCGTGTCATCAGACCTCCGGCCGCGTGTCTTGGACACTTGGGTGAAGAGAGGGGCAGAGTTGTCAACCGATCACCACCTGGTGGTGAGTTGGATCCGCTGGCGGAGGAGGAAGCCGGACAGACTTGGCAGACCCAAGCGCATTGTGAGGGTCTGTTGGGAACGTCTAGTGGAGCCCTCTGTCAGTAGGGTATTCAACTCGCACCTGCGGGAGAGCTTCTCCCATGTCCCGGGGGAGGCTGGGGACATTGAGTCCGAGTGGACCATGTTCTCCGCCTCCATTGTTGATGCGGCTGCTCGGAGCTGTGGTCGCAAGGTCTCCGGTGCCTGTCGTGGCGGCAACCCCCGAACCCGGTGGTGGACACCGGAAGTAAGGGATGCCGTCAGACTGAAGAAGGAGGCCTATCAGGCCACTCTGGCTTGTAGGTCTCCGGAGGTCATCGACGGGTATCGGCAGGCCAAGCGAGCCGCGGCTCGTGCTGTCGCAGAGGCAAAAACCCGGGCCTGGGAGGAGTTCGGGGAGGCCATGGAGGAGGACTATCGGTCGGCACCAAGGAAATTCTGGCAAACCGTCCGGCGCCTCAGGAGGGGGAAGCAGTGTCTCACCAACACCGTTTACGGTGCGGGTGGAGGCCTGCTGACCTCGACTGGGGATGTCGTCGGACGGTGGAAGGAATACTTTGAGGATCTCCTTAATCCCTCAGTCACGTCTTCCGAAGAGGAAGTAGAGACCGGGGACTCGGAGGCTGGCTCATCCATCACCCAAGCTGAAGTCACTGAGGTTGTTCGCAAACTCCTCGGTGGCAGGGCTCCGGGGGTGGATGAGATCCCTGAGTACCTAAAGTATCTGGATGTTGTAGGACTGTCTTGGTTGACACGTCTCTGCAACATCGCGTGGCGTTCGGGGACCGTGCCTCTGGACTGGCAGACCGGGGTGGTGGTCCCTCTGTTCAAGAAGGGGGACCGGAGGGTGTGTTCCAACTACAGAGGGATCACACTCCTCAGCCTCCCGGGTAAGGTCTATTCCAAGGTACTGGAGAGGAGAATCCGACCGATAGTCGAACCTCAGATTCAGGAGGAGCAGAGTGGTTTTCGTCCCGGCCGTGGAACACTGGACCAGCTCTATACCCTCCATCGGGTGCTCGAGGGTTCATGGGAGTTTGCCCAACCAGTCCACATGTGCTTTGTGGATCTGGAGAAGGCTTTCGACCGTGTCCCTCGGGGTGTCCTTTGGGGGGTGCTCCGGGAGTACGGGGTCCGGGGCCCTTTGCTCAGGGCTGTCCGGTCCCTGTATGACCGGAGCAGGAGCTGTGTTCGCATTGCCGGCAGTAAGTCAGACCTGTTCCCAGTGCATGTTGGACTCCGCCAGGGCTGCCCTTTGTCACCGGTTCTGTTCATAATTTTTATGGACAGAATTTCTAGGCGCAGTCAGGGGTCGGAGGGTGTCCGGTTTGGGGACCACAGGATCTCATCTCTGCTTTTTGCAGACGATGTTGTCCTGATGGCTCCATCAAACTCGGACCTGCAACATGCACTGGGACGGTTTGCAGCCGAGTGTGAAGCGGCTGGGATGAGAATCAGCTCCTCCAAATCCGAGGCCATGGTTCTCGACCGGAAAAAGGTGGCTTGCCCTCTCCAGGTGGGTGGGGAGTCCTTGCCCCAAGTGGAGGAGTTCAAGTATCTCGGGGTCTTGTTCACGAGTGAGGGAAGGATGGAGCGTGAGATCGACAGGCGGATCGATGCAGCGGCTGCAGTGATGTAGTCGCTGCATCGGACCGTTGTGGTGAAGAAGGAGCTGAGCCGAAAGGCAAAGCTCTCTATTTACCGGTTGGTCTACGTTCCTACCCTCACCTATGGTCCGAAAGAACAAGATCGCGGATACAAGCGGTCGAAAATGAGTTTCCTCCGCCGTGTGGCTGGGCGCTCCCTTAGAGATAAGGTGAGGAGCTCGGCCACACGGGGGGAGCTCGGAGTAGAGCCGCTGCTCCTCCACGTCGAGAGGAGCCAGCTGATGTGGCTCGGGCATCTGTTCCGGATGCCTCCTGGGCGCCTCCCTCGGGAGGTGTTTCAGGCATGTCCCACCGGGAAGAGGCCCCGGGGAAGACCCAGGACACGCTAGAGAGACTATGTCTCTCGGCTGGCCTGGGAACGCCTCGGGATCCCCCCGGAGGAGTTAGAGGAAGTGTCTTGGGAGAAGGAGGTCTGGGAGTCCCTGCTCAGACTGCTGCCCCCGCGACCCGGCCCCGGATAAAGCGGCAGAAGATGGATGGATGGATGGTATGTCACACGACAAGATGAGGGAGGTGCATTCACGATACAATTTTCATCAGAATCAGGATTCGTTTGCCTGGCTGGTTCAGTTTGTTTAGGTAATTGTGAATGCGAAATCTGCTGCTCACAGTGAGCGTGCACATGTGGAGCAGGTTGTGCACATGTGGAGCAGGTTGTGCACATGCGGAGCAGGTTGTGCACATGCGGAGCAGGTTGTGCACATGCGGAGCAGGTTGTGCACATGCTGAGCAGGTTGTGCACATGCGGAGCAGGTTGTGCACATGCGGAGCAGGTTGTGCACATGTGGAGCAGGTTGTGCACACGTTGGGCAGGTTGTGCACATGTGGGGCAGATTATATAAGATAACCTTTATTTGTTGTGCACATGTTGGGGAGGATGTGCACATGTGGGCAAGTTGTGCACATATTGGCATGTTATGCACACATTGGGCATGTTGTGGACACATGGGGAAGGTTGTGCCCTCATGGGAAGGTTGTGCCCTCATGGGGAAGGTTGTGCCCTCATGGGCAGGTTGTTGGGTGAAGCCGCAAGAGCCAAAACATGAATCCAAACACTGCTAAAGTCCCGCTTCAAGTTCGTTTCTGTTTAAGTTTGATCAGGCAGTGCTCTGGGTCTCTTCTTTGTCATTCCGTGTACACAGCACCTCTAGAGGTGAAGAGTAGTGGTGCCTTCCTGCACATTTGGTTTTAAGAACTGGACCAGCACAGAGAAAGAGGCAATGTTGCAATTTTGGTGCCCAATCTATGTGAATGCAACCTAAGACGTAAGACGAAACAACGTCACACTGTGCAATGGTTCCTACTATCAGCTGTTTTGAGTGAATATCAAGTTCTAGGCTCCATGTGGGAAATTTACAAGAATGTACTGATTAGCAGGGGCTAGCGCTACAAGCTACAAAATGAAAGAGGCCTCATTATGGCTGAATCCTCCTGCTGTTACTTTAAGGAGCGGTTGTGTTTACATATTTGTCAGACATAGATTGTGGCCATACCTGATTGCCAAAGCCCGATCCCGACCCGTTTTTGAAAGCTAAGCAGGACAGGGTCTGGTTAGCACTTGGATGGGAGACTGCTGGAACACCAGGTGCCATTGTGGGGCGCTAGAGGAAATAATAATGTCATAATGTCCTTAGGCAAGACACTTCACACACATTGCCTTATAGACGTGGACTCAATCTGGGACCAAGACAAAATATCAGACAGGTTTGATATAAATCACAGCTTTATTTAAATCGTACAATGTTTAATCTTTGTTTCTGTCTCACTGTGAGAATTACAACCCATGATTTTGAGCTGTGATTCAAGATTTTCCCTAAGCTCAGAAATCCTTCATCGCAGACGGCCAACATTTTGCACCTGCCTTTAAAGAGATAAGTGAGATAGAGATGAGATAAGGAGAGGGTTGAACTGATCAACAGACCATAGTGGAAAAAGATAAATGAAACAAAAAAATCACGATGAATTGAAAAGTACATATATGGATTAAAGGTGCACAATGTAACTTTCCTGGTCCACTTGTCTTCTTGGAGATGTAATTGCGTTGCTTGGAATGTTCCTCAAGATGGCATTGTTGTGGAACATTCCAGGCACGGCAATTTACATTTTAAGTGTAATGTACACTTGAATTAAAACCCTAACCCAAATGGTCTGCCTCCATATGAACGGTTCTTCATCTGCCTGGAAGAACTGGGGTCCAGCTCCACTGTCTATCTCAGCCCGTTCCGTCTGAGGGAGTCGGATCTCTCCTTCACAGTGGAACTCCTCCAGGATTCTACTTTTTCCCCAAGGAGAGAAGGAGGGTCTAAGGACAGGGGTCTTTGGGACATTTGTCTAAGGACACGGGACATTGCCAAGTCCCTATGAACATTGTTTAATCTGTTTTTCACTGTCGCCCTCTGAGGCAACTGGTGTTGTGATTTTGTGTTTTTACTAAAAAATTAATTGAATTGTATTCTAAGTCACCTCTGACAGATCTCTCAAGTGTAACATGGCCTGGCGTAGTTGCCTTCTTGTTTCCATGGAGATAGACATTGCCATAATGTGAAAGATTTGTCTGGCCCTCCGAGACAACTGCTGTTGTGATTTTGGGCGTTTGAATTGAATTGAATTTCTTGCAAAACAATGACATCTCCATGGAGACAAGCATTTGGCAGACCCTCCACCAGAAATGTTGCTCAGTGCGCATTGAAAAAAAAAAAGCATCCACATTATCAGTTAATTGCAGCAGTAAAGTTGTCCATCTTTGCTTCCAAGAATAAAGTTGTCAGATCCCAGCTTCAAAAATGCCTTATTTCACACATTTTTCTTATTGCCAGGTGAGACTCTGCTTAGCACTAAAGGAAAAACAGTGAAAGGAAATGTAGAAAGGTAAATGAGTAATTCCTTGAGCTACTTTCAATTTGCATTAAATCCATTTACAAAAGTAATAGCTAATGGTTAATATACAGTATTTAATTTTTTTTTTTCAACATTCTATATTAATGTTTTATAAGAAGGTAAAGTTTTCAATTATTTATCCAAAATCTAATTTGCTTTACTCTTTTTTGATGTATATGCTTGTATTCTTAAACTGCTGCAGAGACTCTCTGCCCTCCCTCTGTGTCTCTGTGTATTTATCAAACTTGGTAATTATTTGCTCAGGTTTAGGAAAATCTCATTCATAACTCACTTTGCAGTGTCCTTACATGGGGAAATTGAGGAGGTGTGACGCAGGTTTCTGCTCCAGGTGTAAGGAGGAAAGAATCTGCTGGAGTGTGTGCGGAGGGTTTTATAAATCTGAATATTTTTCTTCCAACGTGAAGTTTGGGTTTTGTCCTCAAGTACTCTTTTAGTCAGAGTTCCACGTACATTTTTTATAAATGAGACCACAGGCCTTTATATACTTTAGAACTAGTTTCAAAACCACATGGTGATCTCAAAGAATCTACAATCATTTTGTGTTGGAAATTACATTCTAAATTGTCCAGATCCTTTTTATAATCACTGTGGTATCTAATAATGGTATTGAGTCTTTTCCTTAGTTTGAAATGTTTCTATCGTGCCCATAGTATTCCCCAGTCGCCTCACACCACTCATCACCTCACCACACTGTACACCGACTCCTACTGTCATTGTATCCCCCTCATGCCCCAGCGGGACGTCCTGTGTGTCCTTCACACTCTGGGCCTGGAGAGGTGTGAGAGGAGTAGGTAGGAACAAGTGTCTACAGCCCACTCATCGCCTCTCCCTGGATCAATATCAGGCTATTAGCGCTTGGCCCGCTTACAGACATTGACTTCTGCACTCATGGGTTATTCATATCAGCCCTATACGCACTCTCACAACCCAGAGCAAAGCATTACGGGTACACAGCAGCTATTTCACGAAGCAAAGAACAAAGCAGGACAGGATTACTACAGTGCGGGTTGTTAAAATTGGTGGACGGGTGAAGGTGAGGCAGAGATTTTCAACACTGTGGCTGTGAAATTAAAGTATCACAAAACAGAACAGAAAAGAAAGTGGAAAACTTGTGCATGAGGTGAAAAAGGTTTCTGTTCACTCTTGCGGGACACAATGTAAAAATCGATCCTGGCTCAATAACCAATTAGGGCTGGGCGATATTGACAAAATGAATATCTCGATCTTTTTTGGGAGTATCCCGATAACGATATAATGTCAATTCAAAAGAACTGTTCACTATCATTTCATATTCCATATACTGTCCAAGTAATTCTTGAAAAAAAATTAATGCTCTGCTGGCACTGACAATTTCATAAATGTCCCTCCCCACTCTTTACCCTCTATGCTTATTTTCTTGTCAAAAAAAGCTTGTCATAAGAATGTTGTGTACGGTGCATAACTCTCGCTGAGCTGCAAAATGGTCAAGCAGTCGTTTTTAGAAATCAAGACATTTCGACTTACATCCAACTGTCATTGTCCTTTTTGTGGCCCAAAGCCTTTATTTAACGGAGCAGCTGTAGCATGATTGGGGTGAGAGGGTAAAGACATTCGGCAAATGGTTGAGGCCGTGAATTGACCCCACGTTGCCGCAGTGGTCGTAACCACACATGTGCAACAGACTTATCCACTGCACCACTAACGAAGCACCCAGTAACTTTCAATCAGATGGAAAGAAAGAAAAACCCTTCTTTAAATAGGAATGGTTGTCTGGGATACAATCTTCCTTCAGTCCACAATAGCCTCATAACACTAAATCAAAACAAAAAATCAAATACTGAAGTACTTGACCTCAAAATGCCTTAATGACCAAGCTGTGAGATCAGACTTGAAAACAAGGGCAGGGCATCATAACCGACAAATGCACAATGGAAAAAAAAAATCACATCTGGACTCAATTTGAAAATGGACAAACCCAACAAACAATGGACAAAATGGGACTTTTATGTTGGATTTACAATGATTTGACCCTTCTTTTCTTTGGATGCCACCGTCTTATTTTCTCATTTGACTCTTTACTTATCTTCTGTTCTATCGGGTCCTGCTCTGTTTTTTGTTTTATTTTACGTTTGTTTAAAGTTGTCATTTTATTTTTCATTTCATTTCATGTTGTAATTTCTATGTTCTTGACGAAGATTTAAAAAAATAAAAGTACAAAAAAATAAAGAAAACAAGGGCAGGGCAAGTGTCAGTTATTATTCCTCCAGTCGGGGTTGGACTTTAGAATAGAAGTCCAAAGCAGATGATTTCTTTTAGGCAAGGCAAGTTTATTTGTAGAGGACATTTCATACACAAGGCAATTCACAACAGGAAAAATGCATTAAAATCATAATTAAAACCTTTTCTACAGGGGACGACTCTTGTACAAATTAAATATTAGCAGAACATGCTAGGTAATGTAGTGTCTCTGTAGATTGTCTGTTCAAATAAAGACTAATGAAACTATTACATAAACTTAACTTTGTTATTAAAATTGCAAAACGATGGGCAGAAAGGAACAATTAGAGAAATACAAACACATTATCGTGACTTGATTTAACTTGATATAAAACATTTTCTTCCATCTTGAGAGCTCATTTCACTTAAAGTGCCAGTTGCGCCACTCACAAGGTTTAGATTAGCACAATAACTCACTCGTGAACACTCCACTTTCCTTGTAACCTGCATTGAAGTGGGAGGTCACCGTGTCCCTCTGCAGAAGCCAGACTAGAGCATGTGTGTGCGCTGCGGCGAGTTCACAGACTGTAACACTGCTGCCCATTTACTCTGTGATTTCTGGCCTGTGTCGCCCCAGTAAATGGACTTTTAATGCATCTTTTAATTAGCTTTTCTATCCACATTTTACAGGCTGTTACTGTCTCCTGACCTCCACCAATATGAGTCTACACTGATGACTGGGGCCAAACTTGAATGTCTTGAATGGAAATGTGTTGTGACTAATGTTGAAAATGTGAAATGGTGCACTGTGTAACTTTCCCGTGGGAGGTTCTGCCTTTGCTTTCTAAGGAGTTTCTATTGAATGTTCCACAGACACTTTAGTTTATGGACCACATATTAATTGCTAACTATGTGGAAATTGGTATGTTAGCTGATTGTCCCAGAAGGAAATTTGTTTCCACAGACAACACCATAAACATACAGCAACAACAGCAACAACAACAACAACAGCAGAAACAACAACAACAACAACAGAAACAACAACAACAACAACAACAACAAAGGTGAGAGGACTTTCCACAGATCTGACCTGGAACTTGGCCTGGTGGCATCACTTGCCTGTTTCCAGGGAGATTGACTAGTGTAATGCCATAACGTGAAACATTCTGGGTAAAGCAATACCAACTCCACAAAGACAAGCAGGTGACAAAACCTAAACTAAAAAACACATGATTTGGTTGTAAATTAAAAAAAGAAAGATCAAATAACTGTATCAAAACTGCCAATCTGAACCAATGAAGTTCAGCTGTCTTAGCCATTTGCATTAGTGGCTTAAATCATGTATGGTCAGGATGACAAGGCCTCAACCTGCCCAGCACTCTATTGCCCCTATTCAACTGGGAAAGGAATCAGAAATCGCTTATGGTCAGGCCAGTTAGGAACAGAAATAAAAACCTAGAGTTTCAGCTACGCTGCCCTTGGAGCAACTGTGCTGGGGAAGTATGGCAGCTCGAGCACTATCCTCTGCTTCTGACTATCTTTCTTTATGGAGATAAGTTTGTTATCTTAAGTTCGGGAGCAGGACCACGCCCCTTCCTGCGGCTACACTACTTAATCATCCAGATCACACACACCTGTGTTCGTGATTTTCGTGCACACGCTCCATGGCGGCAGGAGCCGCGCTCGAAAACACACTCGTTCCCGACCTTTCTATGGATCAACTCGACCTCGTTCCTTTCGATGCATCGGCCCAGCACAGGCGAGCCACACCGGGCCATCCTCCACTGGTGTCCCACTAGGTCCGGTCCGGTCCCATCAGCTGTTCTCACAGGCTCAGCTCTCGCTCACGGCCAGGCTCCCGTCAGCAGACCGGCGTCCCACCTCGCATCACTTCTGCTAGTCCGGTATTGAGATCGCCGTGCGTCCTGCGCCCTCCTCCCAGCGCTCCGGTCTTTCCAGCGCCCGCGTCATCCCAGCCTCATCCCGCGGCCTCGCTCGTTAAGCGCCCACCGCACGCGCTCGTCATTTCTCTCTACATTGACCGTCCGCGTGGACGGCGGCAGGTCTCCAGACCACGGCACCGTCATCAAATCATGATGTTTTAAACTTCTCTTTTGCGCTCACAATTCCCGTTAACTCTCGTTCCACTGCGGAGCGCGCTCTGCCCCGCCCACTTTCGCGGGCAGGAGCGGCTCCTCCAGGTAAAGTATCCTCACCCTCGTCTCCTTCCTCCTCCGTCGTTTCCTTCCTCCTCCGTTGTCTCCTTCCTTCCGCACCGAGCTGCCCATCACACCAGCCTTGGAACCAGACTCTCACCTCTTTCAAGCATTAATTCACCTTACTCGCTCACCCCTCCCGCATCGCTCAAAATAACAATAAATAAATACATACAACGTATGTATGTTTATTATAAAATAATGAAAACGTATATTTAAAAAAAAAAAAAAAAAAAAAAACTTACCCTGCCATCTCTCCCCCTCCTCTCCTTCCCCATCGTTAATCTTCTGGCACCGTGTCGCCAAGTTACATAGTTGTATCGCGTTGCCACGTTCCGGCAGGTTCTGCGTTTTATCCTCCGACACTGCGTTGCCAGGTTCTGCGTTTTATCTTCTGGCACTGCGTTGCCAGGTTCTGCGTTTTATCCTCTAGCACTGCGTGGCCAGGTTCCTGCGGTTTATCCTCTTGCACTGCGTCGCCAGGTTCCTGCGTTTTATCCTCTGGCACTGCGTCGCCAGGTTCCTGCGTTTTATCCTCTAGCACTGCGTCGCCAGGTTCCTGCGTTTTGCGTCGCCAGGTTCCTGCGTTTTATCCTCTGGCACTGCGTCGCCAGGTTCCTGCGTTTTATCCTCTGGCACTGCGTCGCCAGGTTCCTGCGTTTTATCCTCTGGCACTGCGTCGCCAGGTTCCTGCGTTTTATCCTCTGGCTACGTCGCCAGGTTCCTGCGGTTTACCCTCGAACACTGCGTTGCCAAGTTCTAGTGTTTTTATCCTCCATCTCTGCGTTGCCAGGTTCCAGCATTTCATCCAGTTACTGCATTTCGGTCTGACTCAAAGTTGCCAGCTTATAGCTTCGGTTACAGTCTTTACCAGGTTCTAACGTTTCCATCCTTGGGCACCGCGTTGCCACGTTCCCGCATTTTATCCTCGGGCGTTCCGTCATTTTATCCTCGGGCGTTCCGTCATTTTATCCTCGGGCGTTCCGGCATTTTATCTTCGGGCACCGCGTATCCTCAGGCACCACGTTGCCACGTTACGGCATTAAATCCTCGGGCACTGCGTTGCCACGTTCCGGCATTTTATTCTCTGGCACCGCGTCGTCACGTTCCGGCATTTTATCCTCGGGCACCGCATTGCCACGTTCCGGCACTTTATCCTCGGGCGTTCCAGCATTTCATCCTCTGGCACCGCGTTGTCACGTTCCGGCATTTCATCCTCGGACACCGCGTCGCCAGGTTCCGGCGTTTCATCTCTGGCTTTACGTCGCCAGATTCCAGCGTTTCATCTCTGGCTTTACGTCGCCAGGTTCCAGCGTTTCATCTCTGGCTTTACGTCGCCAGATTCCAGCGTTTCATCTCTGGCTTTACGTCGCCAGGTTCCAGCGTTTCATCTCTGGCTTTACGTCGCCAGGTTCTAGCGTTTCATCTCTGGCTTTACGTCGCCAGGTTCTAGCGTTTTATCCTCTGGCTTTACGTCGCCAGGTTCCAGCCTCATTCCTTCCATTCCTTTTCCTCCCGTCCTTTACCCTCGCTCTCGCTCACCCGCGCTCTCTTTCTCCCCCTTCCTCCTTCTCCCTCCCTCTCGCCGGTTTCATGCCAGGTCCCGCTCTTATCCAGCGAAAGGTTGCAATTTTCTCTTCCTGGATCACTAGGCCTCACTTTTTCTCATTTATTTCTAAATTAAACCAAATCCGAACAAGTGTCTCTTCTTCATGCCCCCTCTTTCATGCTCGCTCTCTACCCCCTCATGCTCTCTCCCCCAGGCACCGGGATGCCAGATCTCCTCCTCGTCCTCCCCCTAACCATGAACTCTACCTTTACTAAATATTTCTCCCTCAGGCACTGGGATGCCAGACCTCCTTTTCGCCCTTCTCCCTAACAATGAACACTACCTTTTACTAAACATCTCTACCTCATGCCCTCTCTTATGCTCCCCCTGACACCGGGATGCCAGGTCTTTCTATTCCCTCCATTTCCAAACCCCTCCCCCTCGGCACCGGGATGCCAGATCTCCCCCCCCCCCCTCTGTCTCTCATGCTCTCCTGACACCGGGTTGCCAGGTCTCTTATTTCCCCCTTTTCTAACCCCCCCTCGGCACCGGGATGCCAGGTCGACTTTCTTTCCCCCCTTCTCCCCTCGGCACCGGGATGCCAGGTCTACTTTCTTTCCCCCTTCGGCACCGGGATGCCAGGTCTACTTTCTTTCCCCCCTCGGCACCGGGATGCCAGGTCTACTTTCTTTCCCCCCTCGGCACCGGGATGCCAGGTCTACTTTCTTTCCCCCCTCGGCACCAGGATGCCAGGTCGACTGTCTTTCTCCCCTCGGCACCGGGTTGCCAGGTCTACTTTATTTCCCCCCTCGGCACCGGGATGCCAGGTCTACTTTATTTCCCCCCTCGGCACCGGGATGCCAGGTCAACTTTCTGGTCAACCCCCCCCTTTTCCCCCCGGCACCGGGATGCCATGTCTCCTCCTTCCGCGAGGTTCATGCAGCCTCTTCGCTCTTCCCTCATGCAGCCTCTTCGCTCTTCCCTCATGCCGCCTCTTCCCTCATGCCGCCTCTTCCCTCATGCCGCCTCTTCCCTCATGCCGCCTCTTCCCTCATGCCGCCTCTTCCCTCATGCCGCCTCTTCCCTCATGCCGCCTCTTCCCTCATGCCGCCTCTTCCCTCATGCCGCCTCTTCCCTCATGCCGCCTCTTCCCTCATGCCGCCTCTTCCCTCATGCCGCCTCTTCCCTCATGCCGCCTCTTCCCCCTTCGGGCACCGGGATGCCGCCTCTTCCCCCTTCGGGCACCGGGAGGCCGGTCTGCCATGTTTTGGAGTCCTCCAAACAGCAGCTGGTCATACCAACTTTACCACGCAGATCATTCCCTTGGGACAAGCCCTGTATCTCCCGACCCTAACGTCTTCGGTTCATCACTCCAAAGTGTCGTCATTCTCATCCAGTCCATCAAGTTGCTGCTGCACTTTGATACACCGTTCTATCAGCCGGTTCGGGGGTTCTTTAAGACCAATGCTATAAGGATTGCTGTCTTCCTGTCGGGCCATTCATGGCCGTCCAGTCCGATGACCCTGTATCATCAACAAATACATTCAGAACATTTACTACCAAGGTGGAAAATCATCGACCCCAGTTCCTCCAACCTCAGCCACCACGTTTCACACATAAGCTCCGCTTCAGGTGCTTCAGTCCTCCTAGACCATCCAGCTCCGTTAACGTTCCTTCCATCATGGCTTCGTTCGACCCTCACCACGTTTTAACATTAACTAATTACTTCCCATTCACCTTCTACTACCAGTCACATTGCAAGTACTCAAGCCTACCCAAGTGGCATCGATGTCTCTTCAGGCGCGTTCCCCTGCTCAGGCCGTCTTGTCCACAATAGTTCTCCTCACCCCGGCATCAAGGACCTCCAACCAACGCTTAAGTCTTCCCCTAAAACAGCAGGATTACTGTGGTAACACGAACTATTCCGAGCCCCTTTGCAATCCGTCCAGACCTTGTGCACTGGTCGTCAAGTGGCACTTCCCAGCAGGACTCAGGATCTGGTTCATCCTTTACTTAAAGTCGTTCCACGCCTGGTCCCCACATTTCCTACCAAACTTTTCCCACATTGTCGCTGCCACATCTGCCTCCAGTTAAGGCGTCGTTGACCGCCTCATATCGTGGAGCACGGGTTCTCCATGACTTTCCAGGTCTACACACACCATTACCTCCTCGTCCTCCATTCTGCCAATCCGCACTGCCTCGTTAAGCTTCTTTTGGGGGTATCGAGGCCCTCATCGCAAGAAGACCCAAAACGGCATCAACTTCGTACATTCGTGTTAATGTTTCTCCCCTGCCAATAAACACCTTGCATCGTATCTGGGGTCGTGGTCCTTGCTAGTGAATTATCAAAAAATATTTAACATTTTATTTAACTTGTAATCTGTTCATTGCTGGATCCCACCACTCCTCTTTAAAATTCCTTCAAACACAATTAAGCACAATCTAAAACACAGTAGCATACACTTGCTAGCATGCAGATGATGCAAATCTATTGGCCACGTTCTGCTGCACCAGTGATGCAAAATATTCAAGTGGATTTTCATTCCATCCAAAAAAATTACATTAATTTAAAAATGGTTAGTGAATTAAAGTAAAACACAATGTATACTGTTCTCTATACAGCACTCTACTGAAAGAAAAAAAGTGTGTATTCTAACGATGGTAGTATGATTGAACAAGTACCCTACTACAAATACTTCAACAGCTGGATCAATGATAAACCTTCAACAAAAACATACAGAGCTGACAAATAATCTTATAGCCAGATTGTCATTCTTCTTTAGAAATAAAACGTGTTTTCGTCTTCACTGTAGAAAACATTTAATCCAGGCTACATTTCTTTCAGTTCTAGATTATGGTGATATTATATAAATGCAGTGTTAAAATCTCTGAACTCTGTTTATCATTCAGCTCTGAGGTTCATTACAGAAGAGAAGGAGACAGAACTCACCATGTGAATTATATATTAAAGTAGAACGGCAATCATTGGATGCAAGACGAGAACAGCGGTGCCTTTGTTTGTGTACAAGGCTCTAGTTGGCATTTTTCCTGATTACCGTCTTTAACATAATTTGCTGAACATCAGTTCAAGTATTCATCGATTAAGATCACAGGACATTCTTATTTTAGAGTCTCGTCGAATCAATACGAAGCTAGGGAAATAGACTTCCAGGAACTTCCGCCCCATGTAACAAAAATCAAAGACATTTAAATAAAATCATGTTATGCCTTCTAATTAATTCAAAGACTATCCACAGTGCCAGTTCTCTTGTTTTTAATGTTTTAATGATTTTACTCTACATTGTATGTATTTTTATGAATACATTTTTATTTTTTTAAATGTATTGTTTTATTGCAATTTTATCTAGATATTCTGTTCTGTTTGTTTTGTGTGTTTTTAAGTGTTTTGTATTCAATAGGGCACTCATAAAACAGAGTTTCGCTCATTGAGTTTTTAATTGTATATATAAAATAAACTAATCAATCGGATGATATATGATGAAGATAATAGTTCTCATTCAAAAAATCCCTCTTGGGGAAATATATATTTTTTAGTTTTGCCATTAAAAATGGTATGGATCTGAATAGAGTAATTAAGGAGGCAGGCACTGGTATTGACCACTGTATGACGTTTAAACTGAGCACTGAGAAGAAATGGAGGCTTTTAAAAGTAAAGGATGAAGATGTTTTGAGTCTTTGTATGTACACAAACCACACATGTCAATCTCAGTAAACTAATAGTGAACAAAAATCACATTAGTTAATGTCCTAACCAATTTCTTTAGCTCTGGGAACAAAAGGAAGCAGTTAAAATGTACAATAGTTCCTCCATGATCCTCCAGTTTATAGGTGCTCGTCGGCCGACTACAACAATTCAAGCTTGTAAATAAACGTTATATCCACTGTAAGTCATTTCTAAAGCCTATCTTTATAACAGCTTTGACTTTTGCGGTCTATTCCTTTGAGTGTAAAAGCCATCGTGAATCACTTTTGGGTCGATCTGAATTTTTCTCCATTCACTGAACAAAATCAAAGCTGAGGATTGTATAACTATTGGCTCCATGTGCTTTGAGGCCACACAATGAACCTGATGCTTTGGTCTGGTCTGCACCTGTTTACAGCCAAGTGCAAATCAATACTGTAGATGCATAAATACAGATTTCAAAGGCAGAGACTACTATCTCTTAACAAACTGACTGCAGGTTTACATTCTTCTATTTGATGTAAATACCAGTGATTATTACTTTTATAGCGCCTGTCAGATAGTATAGACTTGACTTGAGTGAAGTTCTAACACATCTTTTTCCCTTGAGTCTATAATTAGTGGTGCATTCACTGATTATAGGAGCACATGGAACACATTTAATTGAAGACTCTTGAACATTCACTTTTTCATGTTCTACAATGCATCATGAATACATTATAGGAACAGTATATGGAGCAATTATTTTTGTATTCTGATTAAACACGATGCTGTAAACAATTATTGCTACATATAAAGATAAATTCTGATGCCTTTTTAAAAGTAGGATTGCAGGTACTATCTCTGACTTATCTCTAAATGTATATTTTTGGCCTAGAGATGTAAATATTATTCATTTAATTGATAATTGTGATTATTTAGGTCATAATTTAATCGTAGCAGCTAAAAAAATATCATTGTGAACATTTTAGAAGCAAAAATAAGTCATTTATTTTCAAGCTACGCTCTAATAAAGTTAACCTAAATGTAAAGAACCCTTTTTTAGGCTGATTGTTGTACTTTTTTCATTTAGAAAAGTCTGATGTCACTGTTGTTTTTTCATTGTGGCAGTAATCGTAAAAGAATCATAACTCTAAAATGTGATATTGTGACATCTCTATTTGTGCCTAGAATGAAGTGTAACTACTTATAATAGCGCTACAGAAAAACATAAATAATGGAAAAAATATGTCAACATTCCTGTACCTCTACACCACAATATTATTCCATGAAACTGAAAATACATTCCCAAATTTTATGAAAAGGAACATTTTCATATTTACAATTCATTAAATGTCGCGATGAATATGACAATGTTTTCTCTTACCTGTAGTAAGAAGTCGAACAGTGCCAGCCTGCTCCACTCTGAGTGATTCACCCCAACACACGCTTCTTCATTTAGACCGGTCTTTATCCCACATCGAGCCTTCAGCATCTTCTGATACTGAACGTAACTCAATGGGACAGAGTTTTGGTCGTTGTTACTGTCCTTCAAGTGTTGTATGTCGGGGTCCCACCACACCACTGGTCTGGGCCCTGCTCTGATGTACCTATAGGGGAGAATCTCACTGTGGAATGACCTCAAAACAGAAGGGAGACTTCGGTTTAGTCCCAAAACCCGGTCCAAGTGGAAGGCGAAGACCTCAAACCAGTCATCTGTGCGTTTGATGAGAGAACACTGCCCCCTGTGGCAGTGATCGGTATGGGCCTTGGTGCAGGGGACCTCAGGAATCTTCCCCAGTGTCTGCAGTGGTAGACAGAGATTCGGTGTTAACTCAGTCATATAATGCACACTAATGGAAGTTTGGTAACTGTAATTAAATCAACTTGTTAGACTTTGAAAAAAAGGTTGTTTACATAATTAAACATGTTAAAATGTATTTATTATTACACAGAAAATTATGTAAAGTGTGACATTTTAACAACTGCGCTAAGCACTCACTACATTAAGCTAATGTAAACAGATGAATTCACAAATTATGTTTTGTTCACATTGTTCCAGATCTCACATCTCAATTAAATAACTTGTACAAATGCAAGACGTAATAATGTCTTCCGGGAAACGAATTGGCATTTTCTAGTTTGAGTGAATTTGAGCACTTTGTAGTCGTGTAATAGAGTAATTGTAGAGTAATAGAGTATTTGGAAATGTAAATTGTACCGCGCACTCAGGCTTATTGTTCCTTATAATTAGAGGTGGTATAGAGCAGCAAAAAAACGTACTCAAAAAGAGTAACATTGTTGCTTAATAGTACAGAATTAGATCAGATTATTTTACTTTAATTGGAAACAGAATGACAAAACCTTAATTCATTCACAAAATCTGGTATTTTCAAATGATAGAAAAACTCTGAAGGAGCTGTACAAGAATCACAAATGTTCAAATAATTTAATATTGTCAACTAAAAGCTTGTGACTGACAGTGGAAGGAGTACTGTTACTTCAAACTAAAAGTAAAAGTATTGTGTCTGAAAACTACTTAAGTAAATGTAATTGTGCTTAAATTGAAGATAAAGTTAGAACTAATATGTCACAGATCTGTACCTGTCAGCGAGTATTGTATTGTTCGGTTTACAGTTGGGTGTCGTTTTTTATTCTAAAGTCTTTGGCCAGATGTATTATAACATTTTTCATTCCCATTTACAGTACCTTTTTTTGGCCAGGCATCTCCAGAGCCACCTGCAGAACTTGTCCATGCCCTGGGACCCTAGCTTTGGTCAACGGCTCTCCTCCAGCGAGCAGCTTCATCTTCTGGACATCATCTTCACTGAACCAGGGCACCTCCCTCCTGTCTCCACTTACTCTTATACTCCCATCATCTCCGCCTGGAATCGTCTCTGCATTAAAACTTGGACATTTAATACTACCCATTTTCTCCATAGTCTTTGAATGCACCGCTGACAGAACCTCCTTCGAAATGGTATTATGCTTCTTGAAATTCCTGTCTGACTTTGTAACATCCTTTAGCGTTGCCTTTTGTTTTGCTTGCTTTGCACGTCCAGCTTTTTTAAGTATTGTTTTTACATCACCATCTTGTACAGAAAGGACATGACCTGCTCCAGCTTTAGCCCTTCCAACTTGTATATACGACTCTCCGCTGTGGTTGCCTGGCTTAATTCTAGGTTTTGCTCTTTTGCTGTTGCCTGTAAACTGTGGTATTTGTGGATTGGCATGACTGGTTCGCTGCCTGGCACTGCCTCCAGTCTCCTTTTTATTCTTCTCTCTATTTTTGCCTGCACGGCTTTTAAGTATGTTTTTGTCATTGCCGACATTTTTAGAGTTCTTCCCATGATTGCGTTCCCAGGTCCGGTTGTTGCTGTTGCTTGGAAGTGCTTTAAAGGGGATGGGTCGGTGTAAAACTGAGCCAGGAGGTTGCTCCAAAGTCCTAGCTCTGGATTTGAACTCGTGGGCGGAGCTTAAGGCACGTGACGGCCATCGGCTTGCGTCAGGATGGGGCGCAGGTGGAGGTAGCGTGACGCCCATGATGAAAATGGTGAGAAAGAGCAGGAATAGTGGAGAGAGGAGCAGGACCCATTTGTGACCACTGAGCAATTTGGACCACACCCGCCAGGCCTGCGAAAACAGACACAAGACCCAACAAAATAAGCCACAAAGCCATAATTATACTGTAAAAGTATGCAAAAGGAACAAGCCGTCCAATTTGTCCAAACGCTTTACCAGTGACAGCAAAGAGTAATGCTTGACTGAAGAATGATTTGTGAGTGACCATGTGGAAGTGGGGTAAGCAGAAGTAAGTCTCCATAAATATTGTATTTGGTCTTCTTTAACTCTAGATACTTTTATTTCTTCTATCAGGCCAGTGTTTGTTTGTTCATTGTCATACCTTGACATGTTTCGTCATCTTCAGAAGAGTCTCATGCTGCTGTGACGTGTATCTTTTGTGTTTTTTGTTGTTTTCTGTCTCAATAACTTAATAACTCAATCCATATTGTGTGTTTTTTTTTTTCTGCTGCGTTTTAGTGCTTTTGTGAGTCAACAGAACTACAGAAACATGCTCATAGTACTCTAAACCGAGACGAGGGGGCGTTTTTGCTGTCTCATGCTTGGTTCTAAAGAAGTCAGAATGAAAGAAGACCTGGCAAAAGTCGGCAAGATACGTCACAGCAACACTTTGTGATGCTTCTGAAGGTGACTGGAAACAACCAAAGGAAATCAAACTTCATATTGTCTTTGTTTAAAGTTTTTGAGGTTCATTGTAGAGTTTTAAAAGTACATGCTAATGTTTTACAAATGTGTTTGCACAGTTTGGCATTGAAATGTTCAACCTTTATTCAATTACAGGAGGTTTTATTGCTAAAAGGGAAAGTGAGCGAGCTTGCCTCGCCACAAATCTGACCTCTGAGTTGCAAAATATTACAATATAAAGGTTACAACCAATAAATACCAAGTAATTATAATAATTCAATACATAATACATGAATAACAGAGTCAAATACATTTACATGAAAAGACAAACAAGACATGATAAAACAAATAAAGGTGAATTTCAAGCTGTGAAATAACAGGAAATACTATTGTGACGTGAACAGAATTCTGACAAGTTCATTCACTTTGGCTGTTGTAGCTTTGGGGCAGATAGACAAAGTTGTGGTTGTTATTCTCTTTTTTCAGATACATGCAAGGTGGTTGAAGAGTCTTGCTAAGGTATGATGAGGGTGAGATGCTTCAGCACACATGTTGACCATTTTTCATGCATCTTACATCACTCCAAATGTAAACGTACTCATTTTCCTGCAAATATCTGTGTTAATGGCCCAGAATACTGACTGTCCGCTCCTGTTTCCCGTCGGTTACAGCAGAATTGGGCTTATTCAGCTGAGACCAATACTACAGTGACAACCCATAATTCAGAGCTGCCTTCTGCATCGCAATACAGAGCAAGCGGAAAATATATATTTTACACAACACTGTCACTGCTGCCCCGGCCTGACTATATGCCCCGCTCCATGAAGGCACAATAAAGTGATTTTGCGACAGAATTTGAAAGTGCTGGTGTTTTATTTACAGTACCTGCCACGCTATTCATTTCCCTTTTTCACACTATAGATGACATCCACATAATAACACTGGGGTTTCAAAGGACTATTGTGTGGGAGAGTATACAGTTTGAAAGGGAAGCTTCATAGCAAAATGCAGTAAAGTGTGACAGACAAATGTGTCTAAGGAAAAGTGGTGCGTTCAGAGTTATAAAGCACAAGCAAGATGCAGAAGCAAAAGTACACTGCAAATTCAATAGAGAGTGGGGGTCTACTTTGTGATTGGCAAATTGAAAATGTAGAGAAGGGGAGCCAATCAAATCAATATCCAATTGTTTCAAATCGTGAGCAGCTTGAGGCTTTCTTATGGTCGACATCGTACTCTCTGTCAATAAAAGCAGGTGGTTCAAACTAAATTGTATATTAGCGCTGCAGAGATTGTTTGGAATAATAGTAGTTGGCAAATGAAATTGTATTTTGAGAATCATTAACTGGACTGTACAGACCAACACCAAAATACCTTTTATAACAAAGACAGTGGCAATATTAAATAAACATGCCAAAAAACAGGAAGTTTAGTTAAGTATTCTCTATCTAGAAGCCTTCAGTCATCATAATTCATGGAAAAACAATGTATTTAGAAAAGCTCAATGTACAATAGAAATATAGTTTGACTAGTTGACTAATTGAAAAAATAACTGCAGACAAGTTGACTACTAATAATTGTTAGTTGCTATGTTTGTTTTGTTATGTTCACAGACTGTAAGCCATATTTATTTGCACAACATTATACCTTTCTGGTGGGGTCCAGTACCTAATGTCACTTTGCTTGGAATTTTCCTCAGTGAATTTTCCTTGAATTTATTAAATTACATGTTTTATGGCTAAATGTGTTTTATTGCTAGATATAAATCCTCCAACAATCGATTCTGGCCTCTCCACAGATCTGGCTAGTAACTTGGCCAAGAGAGGACATTTTTTCAAGGATTTTGGGCCCGTGGGCTTTATTTGACAGGACCGTGCTGCGTGAAATGGGGATGAGACTGGGGAAGTACATGCAGTAAATTGTCGAGAGCTGGACCACGAGCGACACTAAAGGGGAAGTTTAATGCCAACATTACTGAAATCTCCATGGAGACAATCCAGTGGTGTGCCCTCCAGAAAAGTTTGTGCACCTTTAATGAGAAAGAAATTCCAACTAAAATTGTGATCTATCAATAAGGCTGTTTTCGAATGCCTGACTGGAAGCTGGAGTGTCCATGCTGAGGCGTCTAAACGGATTTATGTTTCGGTTTGGTAAAGTAAAATGAGAGTTATACTGTTGTTGATAATCGGCATTTGCTTATACTGCTGTCAAACGTCTTTTGGTTGAGCTACTTCAACAACAACCACAAATACATAGTGAAATCTTTGTGTAGATGAAGAAGAAATCGACAATAAAAGTCTGTTTGAAAAAGGCTTTTAAGGCCAGATTTTTCTTGCATTAAAAATAACTGCGCCCAAAATATAATCTTCTAAAAATGCACCACAATGATTCCATATGCCAACAGCCCATAAGTCCCAAGTCTCCAGCATTTTATCCTTCCAACTGGACCACTGCCCGGCGTGTGCATGCTCCTAAAGCCTTCTCAGTGCCCTACTTTCTTGTCCTCACCTATAGGTACGAGCTGAGGTGAAAAGAGAGTATTTTTCAGTCCTGCTTTGACCTACATAACTCGTCTCTCCTCTGCTTTTTGACTGAAGGCTGGTTGAAGGAATGTTTGGGGACCCCAGGGATGTCGTTCTCATCTCCGATCCGTTAGCAGCTGTTTCTGAGCTCTCCTCCGCTGAAAGGGTGCCATTATACGTTCGCACAGCGCTGGTTATGAGTCGCAGTCTGCAGCAGTGTTGAGGCCAGGGCCAAATATGACAAATGACACTTGTGTACTGTATGTGTAGCTCTGACAGTGGGGGTGATATACTGGAACGTGTGTAATGTACAGCACAGACTTGTGAACACAGGCACGACCAGTTTAGAATGTTTTACAGGAAAATACCGCAATAAATAATGATATTGAAACTACTTTATGATGCTGACGGAATGACTCAAAAGCAGTATGATGAATATGAATTTTAAAAGGGTAAAAAAGATCACAAAACAACATTTGAATAGGGATGCCAAGATTATTCAGTTAATCGATAATCATGATTGTTTAGGTCACAATATAATAAACCAAACAATTATAACCCTCATGACAATTTTAAAAGTAATTAAGTATTTTTAATTGAATCAAAATTAACTGAAATATAATCTTATAATTGTGAATAATCATTAAGTTGTGATGTTAATTAAGCATAATCGTAACACTAACATTTTATATTGTGACTAATCTAGAACTCACTTATTTGGCCCTAAAAACACTAAAAGTGCTTGTCGCACTACAAATAAATGTCAGATTACACAACTTTTTTTTGTTTGTTTTTAACACACAACATATAGCCCCCCAAATATTGTTTCAACTATTATTAGTAAGTAAGTAAGTATTTTTTATTTCTATAGCACCTTTCACAGACAGAAGTCACAAAGTGCTTCACAAAACACAGAATAAAACGATAAAAACACAAAAAATTTACAGTGAGCAATACATAAACAACAATATACAGTAAAATCAGCCGCTAAAACAAATGCAATTAAAAGGCTTGACTAAATAAAAAGGTTTTAAGCTGACCCTTAAAAGCAGTAACTGAGTCCAGTGACCGTAGGGAGAACGGAAGATCGTTCCAGAGTCTGGGGGCAACAGCCTGGAAGGATCTGTCTCCTCTGGTCCGAAAACGGGTGCGAGGAACCAACCAGCTTCTGGTCCAAGGACCTTAGTGAGCGAGAGGGAGCGTACGGTTTAATCAGATCGCTGATGTACGATGGGACCTGACCATTTAAAGCTCTAGAAGTTAAAACAAGAATTTTAAACTGTATCCGGTAGGAGACCGGCAGTGAAGGGCTTTGAGAACGGGTGAAATGTGGGCCCTTCCATTTGTGCGGGTCAAGATCCTCGCTGCAGAGTTCTGGACCAGCTGCAGACGAGAGAGCTCCTTCTTGTTAAGACAGGAAAACAAGCTATTACAGTAGTCTAAACGTGAAGACACAAATGCATGAATTATAACTTCCAGGTCATTTTGAGACACCATTTTCCTGAGCTTAGAGATTTTCCTCAACTGAAAGAAACAGTTCCTTGTCAACAGCTTGGAGTGGTGCTCTAAAGACATGTCTTTGTCAAAGACAACACCCAAGTTTCTAAGTTTTGGTTTAGCAGTCTGGCCTAAAACACCCAAGTACTGGTTTATCCCTGGAATGGCATCATCAGGGGCAATAATCAGAGTTTCTGTTTTGTCAGCATTTAGCTGCAAGGAGTTTTGACTCAGCCATTGTTTTATTTGCACTAAACAACTGACCAAGGAGTTCAGCTTCTGGATCTCAGAAGGTTTAAAAGAGCAATATAGCTGAATATTGTCAGCGAACAGGTGATTGCACACCAGACCTTGTGCCTCGTCTCCTCTGCTTCCTCCTTTTCCCCGGGCCTCGGGACAGCAGCAAAACGTCAGGTGAGTTGGGTGGACAAACAAGGGGTGGCGGAAAGGCTTGTTTGTACCTGTCCCAAGTGTCGAAAAGCGACTCCATCGATTCTTTGATGCGGAAAAGTGCGCCACGGTCATAAACCCGCACAGCAGACACACAACAGACTAATGTCTGGGCTGATAAAACTGCATACGATGTAATGATCGTCACAAATAAGCGGCATAACAAGAGTCGAGCAGTGGCGTGGCCGAACACAGGCGCCATCTTGGATCTCGATTATTAATTGAATAATCAGAGGCTGGCATAACAAGCAGCACGATATAGTTAATATTGTGACAGGCCAACGGTTAGGGTTAATAATCAAACTTTCTGTCGCTTTCAGTCCATCACAGCCTTTTATCTTTGCCCTTCAAGCACAAAAGTCACAGTAAATCTGCCTCTGCTCAATCTCCATCAAAGCAGAAGAAACATAAGCTACCTCAGCCTCTCCATCTCTTCCACCAACAGTTTCATATTTTGTTTAACCCAGAACAACAAGTAAACTGGCTAATAAGACAAGTAAAAGGCCAGCCGGAGATATTATATATGGTCTCATTATTTACAAAGTACCACACAAGATTAATGTTGTATTTTCACTGGTCCCAATTCATCCCACACATTCAAACACATTCATACTATAGCCATTAGTGTTTCACAGCTTCCAGGGCTCACAGTTTTGATGTCACATCCAGCCTGCATCAGTGTCACTTCCAGTTTCACAAGCGCTCAAATGGCTTTTTTATTAGAGGACTTTGATTTTTTTTTTTATGTAACTATTTGCAATAAATCTGCAAAACTGATTTTACTGTATTACACTGACAATACATTACAAAAGCGCTTCAAAAGTAACATAGAAGTGATTAAAAAATGATCGCATAGCTCTTTTTCACTTACGCTTCAGCTTTTCTCATCAGTGTTTGTCTGAACTGCTTTCAAAAACAATCTTCTCCAAGAAACACAGGCTCATGTTAAGGTTAAGACAAAGCCAACAAAGAGTAAGAGTTTTACGGTCATAGAAAAGTCATGATAGTTGAATCCGTCTGAATGTTGGCCCAGACATAAGTTCATCGCCAAATCAAACTCTTATAAATTGTTAACGTTTAAAACACCCATTCCCTTCTTCGCTCTCCTTCTTGTCCGTTTCATTTGAGCTTGCTGTTGCTTATTGGTGTTGACCGTGTGTCGTTGGTATCTTTGCTTTCAACAACTCTGTGCAAAAACATCCACAAACTGCAAAGGGTCAAAGTTGAGCACTGAGTCTGTTTTATAGGATGTGGCTGGTTTGACCTCCTACAGGCTTTCTCCTAGTAGTTTTTTATGACAAGCAACTTTGACCTTTTGGGTAAATACTTGGTGAGAAAACATGCAGGTATTCTAGTAAAGTTGTCTGAGTTCTAACTTTTATGACGTGCTAATTTAGTTTAGTTTAGCATTGGCTGTGGCTGGATGGAAGCAGAAACGCATTTTTACTTATTTTGTCTTAGTGCTGTTGGCTATTTTATTTTACTGTAAGACAGCTAGTCACAATGTACAATTTTTGATTTAGTTAACACAGGAAAATAAACTAGACTAGGGGTGGGTGATATGGCAAAAAAAATGTGTATCATGATTTTCTTGTGCAATTTTGATTTTCTATCACAATTTATGTGCACTCACTATTTGTCTATTGCCCTTAAGAGGCAAATGAAGGCATCTGCTTCACACTTCATTGTGATTGGTTAACTCTACCTGTCACTCAGAACAGAGGCTGACCAATAGGAAAAGTGGGAGTCAAGTATCTGTTGAGCAGATACCGTATTTTCCGGACTATACGTAGCTGCATTTCAGTTTGTTAACACTCTTATAGGCACCACTTTATATCAATTTTCCACAACAGAACACACAACAGAACACACACAGAACACACAACAGAACACACACAGAACACACAACAGAACACACACAGAACACACAACAGAACACACAACAGAACACACAACAGAACACACACAGAACACACAACAGAACACACACAGAACACACAACAGAACACACACAGAACACACACAGAACACACACAGAACACACAACAGAACACACAACAGAACACACACAGAACACACAACAGAACACACACAGAACACACAACAGAACACACACAGAACACATAACAGAACACACACACAGAACACGCAACAGAACACACACAGAACACACACAGAACACACACAGAACACACAACAGAACACACAACAGAACACACACAGAACACACACAGAACACACAACAGAACACACACAGAACACACACAGAACACACAACAGAACACACACAGAACACACAACAGAACACACAACAGAACACACACAGAACACGCAACAGAACACACAACAGAACACACAACAGAACACACACAGAACACACAACAGAACACACACAGAACACACAACAGAACACACACATAACACACAACATAACACACAACAGAACACACACAGAACACACACAGAACACACAACAGAATACACAACAGAACACACAACAGAACACACAACAGAACACACACACAGAACACACAACAGAACACACACAGAACACACAACAGAACAAACACAGAACACACACAGAACACACAACAGAACACACAACAGAACACACACAGAACACACACAGAACACACAACAGAATACACAACAGAACACACACAGAACACACAACAGAACACACACACAGAACACACACAGAAAACACACAGAACACACAACAGAACACACACAGAAAACACACAGAACACACAACAGAACACACAACAGAACACACACAGAACAAACAACAGAACACACACAGAACACACAACAGAACACACACATAACACACAACAGAACACACACAGAACACACAACAGAACACACACAGAACACGCAACAGAACACACAACAGAACACACAACAGAACACACACAGAACACACAACAGAACACACACAGAACACACAACAGAACACACACATAACACACAACAGAACACACACAGGGGGTAAATACTTGGTGAGAAAACATGCAGGTATTCTAGTAAAGTTGTCTGAGTTGTAACTTTTATGACGTGCTAATTTAGTTTAGTTTAGCATTGGCTGTGGCTGGATGGAAGCAGAAACGCATTTTTACTTATTTTGTCTTAGTGCTGTTGGCTATTTTATTTTACTGTAAGACAGCTAGTCACAATGTACAATTTTTGATTTAGTTAACACAGGAAAATAAACTAGACTAGGGGTGGGTGATATGGCAAAAAAAATGTGTATCATGATTTTCTTGTGCAATTTTGATTTTCTATCACAATTTATGTGCACTCACTATTTGTCTATTGCCCTTAAGAGGCAAATGAAGGCATCTGCTTCACACTTCATTGTGATTGGTTAACTCTACCTGTCACTCAGAACAGAGGCTGACCAATAGGAAAAGTGGGAGTCAAGTATCTGTTGAGCAGATACCGTATTTTCCGGACTATACGTAGCTGCATTTCAGTTTGTTAACACTCTTATAGGCACCACTTTATATCAATTTTCCACAACAGAACACACAACAGAACACACACAGAACACACAACAGAACACACACAGAACACACAACAGAACACACACAGAACACACAACAGAACACACAACAGAACACACACAGAACACACAACAGAACACACACAGAACACACAACAGAACACACACAGAACACACACAGAACACACAACAGAACACACAACAGAACACACACAGAACACACACAGAACACACACAGAACACACAACAGAACACACAACAGAACACACAACAGAACACACAACAGAACACACACAGAACACATAACAGAACACACACACAGAACACACAACAGAACACACACAGAACACACACAGAACACACACAGAACACACAACAGAACACACAACAGAACACACACAGAACACACACAGAACACACAACAGAACACACACAGAACACACACAGAACACACAACAGAACACACACAGAACACACAACAGAACACACAACAGAACACACACAGAACACGCAACAGAACACACAACAGAACACACAACAGAACACACACAGAACACACAACAGAACACACACAGAACACACAACAGAACACACACATAACACACAACATAACACACAACAGAACACACACAGAACACACACAGAACACACAACAGAATACACAACAGAACACACAACAGAACACACAACAGAACACACACACAGAACACACAACAGAACACACACAGAACACACAACAGAACACACACAGAACACACACAGAACACACAACAGAACACACAACAGAACACACACAGAACACACACAGAACACACAACAGAATACACAACAGAACACACACAGAACACACAACAGAACACACACACAGAACACACACAGAAAACACACAGAACACACAACAGAACACACACAGAAAACACACAGAACACACAACAGAACACACAACAGAACACACACAGAACAAACAACAGAACACACACAGAACACACAACAGAACACACACATAACACACAACAGAACACACACAGAACACACAACAGAACACACACATAACACGCAACAGAACACACAACAGAACACACAACAGAACACACACAGAACACACAACAGAACACACACAGAACACACAACAGAACACACACATAACACACAACAGAACACACACAGAACACACACAGAACACACACAGAACACACAACAGAACACACAGCAGAACACACACAGAACACACACAGAACACACAACAGAATACACAACAGAACACACACAGAACACACAACAGAACACACACACAGAACACACACAGAAAACACACAGAACACACAACAGAACACACACAGAACACACACAGAATACACACAGAACACACAACAGAACACACAACAGAACACACACAGAAAACACACAGAACACACACAGAACACACACAGAACACACACAGAACACACACAGAACACACAATAGAACACACACAGAACACACACAGAACACACAACAGAACACACACAGAACACACAACAGAACACACACAGAACACACACAGAACACACACAGAACACACAACAGAACACACAACAGAACACACACAGAACACACACAGAACACACAACAGAACACACAACAGAACACACACAGAACACACACAGAACACACAACAGAATACACAACAGAACACACAACAGAACACACAACAGAACACACACACAGAACACACAACAGAACACACACAGAACACACACAAAACACACACAGAACACACACAGAACACACAACAGAACACACAACAGAACACACACAGAACACACACAGAACACACAACAGAACATACACGGAACACACAACAGAACACACAACAGAACACACACAGAACACACAACAGAACACACACAGAACACACAACAGAATACACACAGAACACACAACAGAACACACACAGAACACACAACAGAACACACACAGAACACACACAGAACACACAACAGAATACATAACAGAACACACACAGAACACACAACAGAACACACACAGAACACACACAGAACACACAACAGAACACACAACAGAACACACAACAGAACACACACAGAACACACACAGAACACACAACAGAACACAGACAGAACACACAACAGAACACACACAGAACACACAACAGAACACACACAGAACACACAACAGAACACACACAGAACACACACAGAACACACAACAGAACACACACAGAACACACACAGAATACACACAGAACACAAAACAGAACACACAACAGAACACACACAGAACACACACAGAACACACAACAGAACACACACAGAACACACACAGAACACACAACAGAATACATAACAGAACACACACAGAACACACACAGAACACACAACAGAATACACAAACAGAACACACACAGATCAAAAAACAGAACACACAACAGAACACACACAGAACACACACAGAACACACAACAGAATACACAACAGAACACAACAGAACACGCAACAGAACACACACACAGAACACACAACAGAACACACACAGAACACACAACAGAACACACACAGAACACACACAGAACACACACAGAACACACAACAGAATACACAACAGAACACACACAGAACACACAACAGAACACACACACAGAACACACACAGAAAACACACAGAACACACAACAGAACACACACAGAACACACAACAGAACACACACAGAACACACACAGAACACACAACAGAACACACACAGAACACACAACAGAACACACACATAACACACAACAGAACACACACAGAACACACAACAGAACACACACAGAACACGCAACAGAACACACAACAGAACACACAACAGAACACACACAGAACACACAACAGAACACACACAGAATACACAACAGAACACACACATAACACACAACAGAACACACACAGAACACACACAGAACACACACAGAACACACAACAGAACACACAACAGAACACACACAGAACACACACAGAACACACAACAGAATACACAACAGAACACACACAGAACACACAACAGAACACACACACAGAACACACACAGAAAACACACAGAACACACAACAGAACACACACAGAACACGAAACAGAACACACACAGAACACACACAGAACACACACAGAACACACACAGAACACACAACAGAACACACAACAGAACACACACAGAACACACAACAGAACACACACAGAACACACACAGAACACACACAGAACACACACAGAACACACAACAGAACACACAACAGAACACACACAGAATACATAACAGAACACACACAGAACACACAACAGAACACACACAGAACACACAACAGAACACACACAGAACACAAACAGAACACACACAGAACACACAACAGAACACACACAGAACACACAACAGAACACACAACAGAACACAAAACAGAACACACAACAGAACACACACAGAACACACACAGAACACACAACAGAACACACACAGAACACACAACAGAACACACACAGAACACACACAGAACACACACAGAACACACAACAGAACACACAACAGAACACACACAGAACACACACAGAACACACAACAGAATACACAACAGAACACACACAGAACACACAACAGAACACACAACAGAACACACACAGAACACACACAGAACACACAACAGAACACACACAGAACACACACAGAACACACAACAGAACACACAACAGAATACACACAGAACACACAACAGAACACACACAGAACACACAACAGAACACACAACAGAACACACACAGAACACACAACAGAACACACACAGAACACACAACAGAACACACAACAGAATACACAACAGAACACACAACAGAACACACACAGAACACACACAGAACACACAACAGAACACACAACAGAATACACACAGAACACACAACAGAACACACACAGAACACACAACAGAACACACAACAGAACACACACAGAACACACACAGAACACACAACAGAACACACAACAGAACACACAACAGAACACACACAGAACACACAACAGAACACACAACAGAACACACACAGAACACACAACATAACACACAACAGAACACACACAGAACACACAACAGAACACACAACAGAACACACAACAGAACACACACAGAACACACAACAGAACACACAACAGAACACACAACAGAACACACAACAGAACACACACAGAACACACAACAGAATACACAACAGACCACACAACAGAACACACAACAGAACACACACACAGAACACACAACAGAACACAAACAGAACACACACAGAACACACACAGAACACACACAGAACACACAACAGAACACACAACAGAACACACAACAGAACACACACAGAACACACACAGAACACACAACAGAATACACAACAGAACACACACAGAACACACAACAGAACACACACACAGAACACACACAGAACACACACAGAACACACAACAGAACACACACAATAACACACACAGAACACACAACAGAATACACACAGAACACACAACAGAACACACAACAGAACACACACAGAACACACACAGAACACACAACAGAACACACACAGAACACACAACAGAACACACAACAGAACACACACAGAACACACACAGAACACACAACAGAACACACACAGAACACACAACAGAACACACAACAGAACACACACAGAACACACACAGAACACACAACAGAACACACACAGAACACACACAGAACACACAACAGAACACACAACAGAATACACACAGAACACACAACAGAACACACAGAACACACAACAGAACACACAACAGAACACACACAGAACACACAACAGAACACACAACAGAACACACACAGAACACACACAGAACACACAACAGAACACACACAGAACACACACAGAACACACAACAGAACACGCAACAGAATACACACAGAACACACAACAGAACACACACAGAGCACACAACAGAACACACAACAGAACACACACAGAACACACAACAGAACACACACAGAACACACAACAGAACACACAACAGAATACACAACAGAACACACAACAGAACACACACAGAACACACACAGAACACACAACAGAACACACAACAGAATACACACAGAACACACAACAGAACACACACAGAACACACAACAGAACACACAACAGAACACACACAGAACACACACAGAACACACAACAGAACACACAACAGAACACACAATAGAACACACACAGAACACACAACAGAACACACAACAGAACACACACAGAACACACAACATAACACACAACAGAACACACACAGAACACACAACAGAACACACAACAGAACACACAACAGAACACTCAACAGAACACACAACAGAACACACACAGAACACACAACAGAACACACAACAGAACACACAACAGAACACACACAGAACACACAACAGAACACACAACAGAACACACAACAGAACACACAACAGAACACACAACAGAACACACACAGAACACACAACAGAATACACAACAGAACACACAACAGAACACACAACAGAACACACACACAAAACACACAACAGAACACACACAGAACACACACAGAACACACAACAGAACACACAACAGAACACACAACAGAACACACACAGAACACACACAGAACACACACAGAACACACAACAGAATACACAACAGAACACACACAGAACACACAACAGAACACACACACAGAACACACACAGAACACACACAGAACACACAACAGAACACACACAGAACACACACAGAACACACAACAGAATACACACAGAACACACAACAGAACACACACAGAACACACACAGAACACACAACAGAACACACACAGACACACAGAACACACAACAGAACACACAACAGAACACACACAGAACACACACAGAACACACAACAGAACACACACAGAACACACAACAGAACACACACAGAACACACACAGAACACACACAGAACACACACAGAACACACAACAGAACACACAACAGAACACACACAGAATACATAACAGAACACACACAGAACACACAACAGAACACACACAGAGCACACACAGAACACACACAGAACACACAACAGAACACACAACAGAACACACACAGAACACACAACAGAACACATAACAGAACACACACAGAACACACAACAGAACACACACAGAACACACAACAGAACCCACAACAGAACACACAACAGAACACACACAGAACACACACAGAACACACAACAGAACACACACAGAACACACAACAGAACACACACAGAACACACACAGAACACACAACAGAACACACAACAGAACACACACAGAACACACACAGAACATACAACAGAATACACACAGAACACACAACAGAACACACACAGAACACACACAGAACACACAACAGAACACACAACAGAATACACACAGAACACACAACAGAACACACACAGAACACACAACAGAACACACAACAGAACACACACAGAACACACAACAGAACACACAACAGAATACACAACAGAACACACAACAGAACACACACAGAACACACAACAGAACACACAACAGAACACACACAGAACACACACAGAACACACAACAGAACAAACAACAGAACACACACAGAACACACACAGAACACACAACAGAACACACACAGAACACACACAGAACACACAACAGAATACATAACAGAACACACACAGAACACACAACAGAACACACACAGAACACACACAGAACACACACAGAACACACAACAGAATACATAACAGAACACACACAGAACACACACAGAACACACAACAGAACACACAACAGAACACACACAGAACACACACAGAACACACAACAGAACAAACAACAGAACACACACAGAACACACACAGAACACACAACAGAACACACACAGAACACACACAGAACACACAACAGAATACATAACAGAACACACACAGAACACACAACAGAACACACACAGAACACACACAGAACACACAACAGAACACACAACAGAACACACAACAGAACACACACAGAACACACAACAGAACACACACAGAACACACAACAGAACACACACAGAACACACAACAGAACACACAACAGAACACACACAGAACACACACAGAACACACAACAGAACACACACAGAACACACACAGAACACACAACAGAATACACACAGAACACACACAGAACACACAACAGAACAAACAACAGAACACACACAGAACACACACAGAACACACAACAGAACACACAACAGAACACACACAGAACACACACAGAACACACAACAGAATACACACAGAACACACAACAGAACACACACAGAACACACACAGAACACACAACAGAACACGCAACAGAATACACACAGAACACACAACAGAACACACACAGAACACACAACAGAACACACAACAGAACACACACAGAACACACAACAGAACACACAACAGAATACACAACAGAACACACAACAGAACAAACACAGAACACACAACAGAACACACAACAGAACACACACAGAACACACACAGAACACACAACAGAACAAACAACAGAACACACACAGAACACACACAGAACACACAACAGAACACACACAGAACACACACAGAACACACAACAGAATACATAACAGAACACACACAGAACACACAACAGAACACACACAGAACACACACAGAACACACAACAGAACACACAACAGAACACACAACAGAACACACACAGAACACACAACAGAACACACACAGAACACACAACAGAACACACACAGAACACACAACAGAACACACAACAGAACACACACAGAACACACACAGAACACACAACAGAACACACACAGAACACACACAGAACACACAACAGAATACACACAGAACACACAACAGAACACACAACAGAACACACACAGAACACACACAGGCAACACAACAGAACACACACAGAACACACACAGAACACACAACAGAATACATAACAGAACACACACAGAACACACAACAGAACACACACAGAACACACACAGAACACACAACAGAACACACAACAGAACACACACAGAACACACACAGAACACACAACAGAACACACAACAGAACAAACAACAGAACACACACAGAACACACAACAGAACACACACAGAACACACAACAGAACACACACAGAACACACACAGAACACACAACAGAACACACAACAGAACACACACAGAACACACACAGAACACACCACAGAATACACAACAGAACACACACAGAACACACAACAGAACACACACAGAACACACACAGAACACACAACAGAACACACACAGAACACACACAGAACACACACAGAACACACACAGAACACACAACAGAACACACAACAGAACACACAACAGAACACACACAGAACACACAACAGAACACACACAGAACACACACAGAACACACAACAGAACACACACAGAACACACACAGAACACACAACAGAACACACACAGAACACACACAGAACACACAACAGAACACACAACAGAATACACAACAGAACACACAACAGAACACACACAGAACACACAACAGAACACACAACAGAACACACACAGAACACACTGAACACACAACAGAACACACACAGAACACACACAGAACACACACAGAACACACACAGAACACACAACAGAACACACAACAGAAGACACACAGAACACACAACAGAACACACAACAGAATACACAACAGAACACACAACAGAACACACACAGAACACACACAGAACACACAACAGAACACACAACAGAACACACAACAGAACACACACAGAACACACAACAGAACACACAACAGAATACACAACAGAACACACAACAGAACACACAACAGAACACACACAGATCACACACAGAACACACAACAGAACACACACAGAACACACACAGAACACACAACAGAACACACACAGAACACACACAGAACACACACAGAACACACACAGAACACACAACAGAACACACACAGAACACACACAGAACACACACAGAACACACACAGAACACACAACAGAACACACAACAGAACACACAACAGAACACACAACAGAACACACACAGAACACACAACAGAACACACACAGAACACACACTGAACACACAACAGAACACACACAGAACACACACAGAACACACAACAGAACACACACAGAACACACACAGAACACACAAAAGAAACACACAACAGAATACACACAGAACACACAACAGAACACACACAGAACACACAACAGAACACACAACAGAATACACAACAGAACACACACATAACACACAACAGAACACACACAGAACACACAACAGAACACACACAGAACACGCAACAGAACACACAACAGAACACACAACAGAACACACACAGAACACACAACAGAACACACACAGAACACACAACAGAACACACACATAACACACAACAGAACACACACAGAACACACACAGAACACACAAGGAACACACAACAGAACACACAGCAGAACACACACAGAACACACACAGAACACACAACAGAATACACACAGAACACACACAGAACACACAACAGAACACACACACAGAACACACACAGAAAACACACAGAACACACAACAGAACACACACAGAACACACACAGAATACACACAGAACACACAACAGAACACACAACAGAACACACACAGAAAACACACAGAACACACACAGAACACACACAGAACACACACAGAACACACACAGAACACACAACAGAACACACACAGAACACACAACAGAACACACAACAGAACACACACAGAACACACAACAGAACACACACAGAACACACACAGAACACACACAGAACACACAACAGAACACACAACAGAACACACACAGAACACACACAGAACACACAACAGAACACACAACAGAACACACACAGAACACACACAGAACACACAACAGAATACACAACAGAACACACAACAGAACAAACAACAGAACACACACACAGAACACACAACAGAACACACACAGAACACACACAAAACACACACAGAACACACACAGAACACACAACAGAACACACAACAGAACACACACAGAACACACACAGAACACACAACAGAACATACACAGAACACACAACAGAACACACAACAGAACACACACAGAACACACAACAGAACACACACAGAACACACAACAGAATACACACAGAACACACAACAGAACACACACAGAACACACACAGAACACACAACAGAATACATAACAGAACACACACAGAACACACAACAGAACACACACAGAACACACACAGAACACACAACAGAACACACAACAGAACACACAACAGAACACACACAGAACACACACAGAACACACAACAGAACACAGACAGAACACACAACAGAACACACACAGAACACACAACAGAACACACACAGAACACACAACAGAACACACACAGAACACACACAGAACACACAACAGAACACACACAGAACACACACAGAATACACACAGAACACAAAACAGAACACACAACAGAACACACACAGAACACACACAGAACACACAACAGAACACACACAGAACACACACAGAACACACAACAGAATACATAACAGAACACACACAGAACACACAACAGAATACACAAACAGAACACACACAGATCACAAAACAGAACACACAACAGAACACACACAGAACACACACAGAACACACAACAGAATACACAACAGAACACACAACAGAACACACAACAGAACACACACACAGAACACACAACAGAACACACACAGAACACACAACAGAACACACACAGAACACACACAGAACACACACAGAACACACAACAGAATACACAACAGAACACACACAGAACACACAACAGAACACACACACAGAACACACACAGAAAACACACAGAACACACAACAGAACACACACAGAACACACAACAGAACACACACAGAACACACACAGAACACACAACAGAACACACACAGAACACACAACAGAACAGACACATAACACACAACAGAACACACACAGAACACACAACAGAACACACACAGAACACGCAACAGAACACACAACAGAACACACAACAGAACACACACAGAACACACAACAGAACACACACAGAATACGCAACAGAACACACACATAACACACAACAGAACACACACAGAACACACACAGAACACACACAGAACACACAACAGAACACACAACAGAACACACACAGAACACACACAGAACACACAACAGAATACACAACAGAACACACACAGAACACACAACAGAACACACACACAGAACACACACAGAAAACACACAGAACACACAACAGAACACACACAGAACACGAAACAGAACACACACAGAACACACACAGAACACACACAGAACACACACAGAACACACAACAGAACACACAACAGAACACACACAGAACACACAACAGAACACACACAGAACACACACAGAACACACACAGAACACACACAGAACACACAACAGAACACACAACAGAACACACACAGAATACATAACAGAAAACACACAGAACACACAACAGAACACACACAGAACACACAACAGAACACACACAGAACACAAACAGAACACACACAGAACACACAACAGAACACACACAGAACACACAACAGAACACACAACAGAACACAAAACAGAAACCACAACAGAACACACACAGAACACACACAGAACACACAACAGAACACACACAGAACACACAACAGAACACACACAGAACACACACAGAACACACACAGAACACACAACAGAACACACAACAGAACACACACAGAACACACACAGAACACACAACAGAATACACAACAGAACACACACAGAACACACAACAGAACACACAACAGAACACACACAGAACACACACAGAACACACAACAGAACACACACAGAACACACACAGAACACACAACAGAACACACAACAGAATACACACAGAACACACAACAGAACACACACAGAACACACAACAGAACACACAACAGAACACACACAGAACACACAACAGAACACACACAGAACACACAACAGAACACACAACAGAATACACAACAGAACACACAACAGAACACACACAGAACACACAACAGAACACACAACAGAATACACACAGAACACACAACAGAACACACACAGAACACACAACAGAACACACAACAGAACACACACAGAACACACACAGAACACACAACAGAACACACAACAGAACACACAACAGAACACACACAGAGCACACAACAGAACACACAACAGAACACACACAGAACACACAACATAACACACAACAGAACACACACAGAACACACAACAGAACACACAACAGAACACACAACAGAACACACACAGAACACACAACAGAACACACAACAGAATACACAACAGAACACACAACAGAACACACACAGAACACACACAGAACACACAACAGAACACACAACAGAATACACACAGAACACACAACAGAACACACACAGAACACACAACAGAACACACAACAGAACACACACAGAACACACACAGAACACACAACAGAACACACAACAGAACACACACAGAACACACAACAGAACACACAACAGAACACACACAGAACACACAACAGAACACACAACAGAACACACACAGAACACACAACAGAACACACACAGAACACACAACAGAACACACACAGAACACACAACAGAACACACAACAGAACACACAACAGAACACACAACAGAACACACACAGAACACACAACAGAATACACAACAGAACACACAACAGAACACACAACAGAACACACACACAGAACACACAACAGAACACACACAGAACACACACAGAACACACACAGAACACACAACAGAACACACAAATGAACACACAACAGAACACACACAGAACACACACAGAACACACAACAGAATACACAACAGAACACACAC
Organism: Eucyclogobius newberryi; assembly: GCF_026437365.1. Taxonomy (NCBI): domain Eukaryota; kingdom Metazoa; phylum Chordata; class Actinopteri; order Gobiiformes; family Gobiidae; genus Eucyclogobius; species Eucyclogobius newberryi. Next base: position 17,231,318 of record NW_027315945.1, read on the forward strand.
AGAACACACAACAGAACACACACACAGAACACACACAGAACACACACAGAACACACAACAGAACACACACAGAACACACACAGAACACACAACAGAATACACACAGAACACACAACAGAACACACAACAGAACACACACAGAACACACACAGAACACACAACAGAACACACACAGAACACACAACAGAACACACAACAGAACACACACAGAACACACACAGAACACACAACAGAACACACACAGAACACACAACAGAACACACAACAGAACACACACAGAACACACACAGAACACACAACAGAACACACACAGAACACACACAGAACACACAACAGAACACACAACAGAATACACACAGAACACACAACAGAACACACACAGAACACACAACAGAACACACAACAGAACACACACAGAACACACAACAGAACACACAACAGAACACACACAGAACACACACAGAACACACAACAGAACACACACAGAACACACACAGAACACACAACAGAACACACAACAGAATACACACAGAACACACAACAGAACACACACAGAGCACACAACAGAACACACAACAGAACACACACAGAACACACAACAGAACACACACAGAACACACAACAGAACACACAACAGAATACACAACAGAACACACAACAGAACACACACAGAACACACACAGAACACACAACAGAACACACAACAGAATACACACAGAACACACAACAGAACACACACAGAACACACAACAGAACACACAACAGAACACACACAGAACACACACAGAACACACAACAGAACACACAACAGAACACACAATAGAACACACACAGAACACACAACAGAACACACAACAGAACACACACAGAACACACAACATAACACACAACAGAACACACACAGAACACACAACAGAACACACAACAGAACACACAACAGAACACTCAACAGAACACACAACAGAACACACACAGAACACACAACAGAACACACAACAGAACACACAACAGAACACACACAGAACACACAACAGAACACACAACAGAACACACAACAGAACACACAACAGAACACACAACAGAACACACACAGAACACACAACAGAATACACAACAGAACACACAACAGAACACACAACAGAACACACACACAGAACACACAACAGAACACACACAGAACACACACAGAACACACACAGAACACACAACAGAACACACAACAGAACACACAACAGAACACACACAGAACACACACAGAACACACACAGAACACACAACAGAATACACAACAGAACACACACAGAACACACAACAGAACACACACACAGAACACACACAGAACACACACAGAACACACAACAGAACACACACAGAACACACACAGAACACACAACAGAATACACACAGAACACACAACAGAACACACAACAGAACACACACAGAACACACACAGAACACACAACAGAACACACACAGACACACAGAACACACAACAGAACACACAACAGAACACACACAGAACACACACAGAACACACAACAGAACACACACAGAACACACAACAGAACACACACAGAACACACACAGAACACACACAGAACACACAACAGAACACACAACAGAACACACACAGAATACATAACAGAACACACACAGAACACACAACAGAACACACACAGAGCACACACAGAACACACACAGAACACACAACAGAACACACAACAGAACACACACAGAACACACAACAGAACACATAACAGAACACACACAGAACACACAACAGAACACACACAGAACACACAACAGAACCCACAACAGAACACACAACAGAACACACACAGAACACACACAGAACACACAACAGAACACACACAGAACACACAACAGAACACACACAGAACACACACAGAACACACAACAGAACACACAACAGAACACACACAGAACACACACAGAACACACAAAAGAATACACACAGAACACACAACAGAACACACACAGAACACACACAGAACACACAACAGAACACACACAGAACACACACAGAACACACAACAGAACACACAACAGAATACACACAGAACACACAACAGAACACACACAGAACACACAACAGAACACACAACAGAACACACACAGAACACACAACAGAACACACAACAGAATACACAACAGAACACACAACAGAACACACACAGAACACACAACAGAACACACAACAGAACACACACAGAACACACACAGAACACACAACAGAACAAACAACAGAACACACACAGAACACACACAGAACACACAACAGAACACACACAGAACACACACAGAACACACAACAGAATACATAACAGAACACACACAGAACACACAACAGAACACACACAGAACACACACAGAACACACAACAGAACACACAACAGAACACACAACAGAACACACACAGAACACACAACAGAACACACACAGAACACACAACAGAACACACACAGAACACACAACAGAACACACAACAGAACACACACAGAACACACACAGAACACACAACAGAACACACACAGAACACACACAGAACACACAACAGAATACACACAGAACACACAACAGAACACACAACAGAACACACACAGAACACACACAGGACACACAACAGAACACACACAGAACACACACAGAACACACAACAGAATACATAACAGAACACACACAGAACACACAACAGAACACACACAGAACACACACAGAACACACAACAGAACACACAACAGAACACACACAGAACACACACAGAACACACAACAGAACACACAACAGAACACACAACAGAACACACACAGAACACACAACAGAACACACACAGAACACACAACAGAACACACACAGAACACACACAGAACACACAACAGAACACACAACAGAACACACACAGAACACACACAGAACACACCACAGAATACACAACAGAACACACACAGAACACACAACAGAACACACAACAGAACACACACAGAACACACACAGAACACACAACAGAACACACACAGAACACACACAGAACACACAACAGAACACACACAGAACACACACAGAACACACACAGAACACACACAGAACACACAACAGAACACACACAGAACACACAACAGAACACACACAGAACACACACAGAACACACAACAGAACACACACAGAACACACACAGAACACACACAGAACACACACAGAACACACAACAGAACACACAACAGAACACACAACAGAACACACACAGAACACACAACAGAACACACACAGAACACACACAGAACACACAACAGAACACACACAGAACACACACAGAACACACAACAGAACACACACAGAACACACACAGAACACACAACAGAACACACAACAGAATACACAACAGAACACACAACAGAACACACACAGAACACACAACAGAACACACAACAGAACACACACAGAACACACACAGAACACACAACAGAACACACACAGAACACACACAGAACACACACAGAACACACAACAGAACACACAACAGAACACACACAGAACACACAACAGAACACACAACAGAATACACAACAGAACACACAACAGAACACACACAGAACACACACAGAACACACAACAGAACACACAACAGAACACACAACAGAACACACACAGAACACACAACAGAACACACAACAGAACACACAACAGAACACACACAGAACACACACAGAACACACAACAGAACACACACAGAACACACACAGAACACACAACAGAACACACACAGAACACACACAGAACACACACAGAACACACACAGAACACACAACAGAACACACACAGAACACACACAGAACACACACAGAACACACAACAGAACACACAACAGAACACACAACAGAACACACAACAGAACACACACAGAACACACAACAGAACACACACAGAACACACACAGAACACACACAGAACACACACAGAACACACAACAGAACACACACAGAACACACACAGAACACACAACAGAACACACAACAGAATACACACAGAACACACAACAGAACACACACAGAACACACAACAGAACACACAACAGAACACACACAGAACACACAACAGAACACACAACAGAATACACAACAGAACACACACAGAACACACAACAGAACACACAACAGAACACACACAGAACACACAACAGAACACACAACAGAACACACACAGAACACACACAGAACACACAACAGAACACACACAGAACACACACAGAACACACAACAGAATACATAACAGAACACACACAGAACACACAACAGAACACACACAGAACACACACAGAACACACAACAGAACACACAACAGAACACACAACAGAACACACACAGAACACACAACAGAACACACACAGAACACACACAGAACACACAACAGAACACACACAGAACACACAACAGAACACACACAGAACACACACAGAACACACAACAGAAAACACACAGAACACACACAGAACACACAACAGAATACACACAGAACACACAACAGAACACACAACAGAACACACACAGAACACACACAGAACACACAACAGAACACACACAGAACACACACAGAACACACAACATAATACATAACAGAACACACACAGAACACACAACAGAACACACACAGAACACACACAGAACACACAACAGAACACACAACAGAACACACAACAGAACACACACAGAACACACAACAGAACACACAACAGAACACACAACAGAACACACACAGAACACACAACAGAACACACACAGAACACACACAGAACACACAACAGAACACACACAGAACACACACAGAACACACCACAGAATACACAACAGAACACACACAGAACACACAACAGAACACACAACAGAACACACACAGAACACACACAGAACACACAACAGAACACACAACAGAACACACAACAGAACACACACAGAACACACAACAGAACACACACAGAACACACACAGAACACACAACAGAACACACACAGAACACACACAGAACACACAACAGAACACACACAGAACACACACAGAACACACAACAGAACACACAACAGAATACACAACAGAACACACAACAGAACACACACAGAACACACAACAGAACACACAACAGAACACACACAGAACACACACAGAACACACAACAGAACACACACAGAACACACACAGAACACACAACAGAACACACACAGAACACACACAGAACACACACAGAACACACACAGAACACACACAGAACACACACAGAACACACAACAGAATACACAACAGAACACACAACAGAACACACACAGAACACACAACAGAACACACAACAGAACACACACAGAACACACACAGAACACACAACAGAACACACACAGAACACACACAGAACACACAACAGAACACACACAGAACACACACAGAACACACACAGAACACACAGAGAACACACAACAGAACACACAACAGAACACACAACAGAACACACACAGAACACACAACAGAACACACAACAGAATACACAACAGAACACACAACAGAACACACACAGAACACACACAGAACACACACAGAACACACAACAGAACACACAACAGAACACACAACAGAACACACACAGAACACACACAGAACACACAACAGAACACACACAGAACACACACAGAACACACAACAGAACACACACAGAACACACAACAGAACACACAACAGAACACACACAGAACACACACAGAACACACAACAGAACACACAACAGAACACACAACAGAACACACACAGAACACACAACAGAACACACACAGAACACACACAGAACACACAACAGAACACACACAGAACACACACAGAACACACAACAGAACACACACAGAACACACACAGAACACACAACAGAACACACAACAGAATACACAACAGAACACACAACAGAACACACACAGAACACACAACAGAACACACAACAGAACACACACAGAACACACACAGAACACACAACAGAACACACACAGAACACACACAGAACACACAACAGAACACACACAGAACACACACAGAACACACACAGAACACACACAGAACACACACAGAACACACACAGAACACACAACAGAATACACAACAGAACACACAACAGAACACACACAGAACACACAACAGAACACACAACAGAACACACACAGAACACACACAGAACACACAACAGAACACACACAGAACACACACAGAACACACAACAGAACACACACAGAACACACACAGAACACACACAGAACACACAGAGAACACACAACAGAACACACAACAGAACACACAACAGAACACACACAGAACACACAACAGAACACACAACAGAATACACAACAGAACACACAACAGAACACACACAGAACACACACAGAACACACACAGAACACACAACAGAACACACAACAGAACACACAACAGAACACACACAGAACACACACAGAACACACAACAGAACACACACAGAACACACACAGAACACACAACAGAACACACACAGAACACACACAGAACACACACAGAACACACAGAGAACACACAACAGAACACACAACAGAACACACAACAGAACACACACAGAACACACAACAGAACACACAACAGAATACACAACAGAACACACACAGAACACACAACAGAACACACACAGAACACACACAGAACACACACAGAACACACAACAGAACACACAACAGAACACACAACAGAACACACACAGAACACACACAGAACACACAACAGAACACACACAGAACACACACAGAACACACAACAGAACACACACAGAACACACACAGAACACACAACAGAACACACAACAGAACACACAACAGAACACACACAGAACACACACAGAACACACAACAGAACACACAACAGAATACACAACAGAACACACAACAGAACACACACAGAACACACACAGAACACACACAGAACACACAACAGAACACACAACAGAACACACAACAGAACACACACAGAACACACACAGAACACACAACAGAACACACACAGAACACACACAGAACACACAACAGAACACACACAGAACACACAACAGAACACACAACAGAACACACACAGAACACACACAGAACACACAACAGAACACACAACAGAACACACAACAGAACACACACAGAACACACAACAGAACACACACAGAACACACACAGAACACACAACAGAACACACACAGAACACACACAGAACACACAACAGAACACACACAGAACACACACAGAACACACAACAGAACACACAACAGAATACACAACAGAACACACAACAGAACACACACAGAACACACAACAGAACACACAACAGAACACACACAGAACACACACAGAACACACAACAGAACACACACAGAACACACACAGAACACACAACAGAACACACACAGAACACACACAGAACACACACAGAACACACACAGAACACACACAGAACACACACAGAACACACAACAGAATACACAACAGAACACACAACAGAACACACACAGAACACACAACAGAACACACAACAGAACACACACAGAACACACAACAGAACACACACAGAACACACACAGAACACACAACAGAACACACACAGAACACACAACAGAACACACACAGAACACACAACAGAACACACACAGAACACACACAGAACACACAACAGAACACACACAGAACACACACAGAACACACAACAGAACACACAACAGAATACACAACAGAACACACAACAGAACACACACAGAACACACAACAGAACACACAACAGAACACACACAGAACACACACAGAACACACAACAGAACACACACAGAACACACACAGAACACACAACAGAACACACACAGAACACACACAGAACACACACAGAACACACACAGAACACACACAGAACACACACAGAACACACAACAGAATACACAACAGAACACACAACAGAACACACACAGAACACACAACAGAACACACAACAGAACACACACAGAACACACACAGAACACACAACAGAACACACACAGAACACACACAGAACACACAACAGAACACACACAGAACACACACAGAACACACACAGAACACACAGAGAACACACAACAGAACACACAACAGAACACACAACAGAACACACACAGAACACACAACAGAACACACAACAGAATACACAACAGAACACACAACAGAACACACACAGAACACACACAGAACACACACAGAACACACAACAGAACACACAACAGAACACACAACAGAACACACAACAGAACACACACAGAACACACAACAGAACACACAACAGAATACACAACAGAACACACACAGAACACACAACAGAACACACACAGAACACACACAGAACACACAACAGAACACACACAGAACACACAACAGAACACACAACAGAACACACACAGAACACACACAGAACACACAACAGAACACACACAGAACACACACAGAACACACAACAGAACACACACAGAACACACACAGAACACACACAGAACACACACAGAACACACACAGAACACACACAGAACACACAACAGAATACACAACAGAACACACAACAGAACACACACAGAACACACAACAGAACACACAACAGAACACACACAGAACACACACAGAACACACAACAGAACACACACAGAACACACACAGAACACACAACAGAACACACACAGAACACACACAGAACACACACAGAACACACAGAGAACACACAACAGAACACACAACAGAACACACAACAGAACACACACAGAACACACAACAGAACACACAACAGAATACACAACAGAACACACAACAGAACACACACAGAACACACACAGAACACACACAGAACACACAACAGAACACACAACAGAACACACAACAGAACACACAACAGAACACACACAGAACACACAACAGAACACACAACAGAATACACAACAGAACACACACAGAACACACAACAGAACACACACAGAACACACACAGAACACACAACAGAACACACACAGAACACACAACAGAACACACAACAGAACACACACAGAACACACACAGAACACACAACAGAACACACAACAGAACACACACAGAACACACACAGAACACAAACAAGGTGAAATCAGAGTCTGAACCAGGCTTTGATCCAAAGACATTTTCAGAGTGTGAAACAGTTCCGATTTATACCTTTAATCATTCTTGTTGCGTGGTACAGTTGACCACCAAACAGACACGGACACTACCAGTTTCCCATAGGCTTTATCAAACAGGACAATAAACCGATTCAATGGGGTTAAAGAGTGCGGAGAGACAATCAACAAATTGTCTGAACTCTCATGACACAGATGGAGGCAAAATTTAAACCCTAAACACTGGAAGCGAATAATCTTCAATCCGTCCCTAAAAGTCCTTACTCCGCCCCTGCCCGGCCCCTGCTCCGCCCCTGCTCCGCCCCTGCCCCGCCCCTGCTCCAGCGTCACCAAAGCCACGAGCCACACACAACGAGACTGACGCTTTCTGTTGGGCTTCGCACGTCATTTGTTCTTTTTCGATGTTTCTAGTTGAATATGAGGCAGGTTTTCATCATCTAAAAACCGTTTTGCTCCTTGTGGATTGAAGAATATGTCAAATGCTGTAGGTAGCGCAGCAGTGGTCCATTTACAGCTTTATGCGGCCAAGATGGAGCAAGCTGTTGTACATTTTACTTATGAAGCAAAATAGTGGTACAACTTGTATATTTAAACACTAAGAGGCAACTGAAACAGCATGTTAGTTATAGGTGAATAGGTGAAGGTAAGGTATATCCACGTAGCATTATTTCAACCCATTTCAACCTCTTTGCCACATTCCAACTGAACTGAACCGAAAATATGTCTGAACTACCCACATGTCATTGTTCATTTTCTTATTTTGCTTCGAGTCATGTTGGCTTTCAGAGATGATATTTTTTTTAGCATCCAACTCCTTTCTCTTCCTAAGAAAAATGACATTCTTACTGGCAGGCTAAAGATATTTCCCTCTTGTTATCTCCATGGCGTCTCCCTGCGCAGCGGACAGCTTATTTGTGTCTGCAATGTTCCTCCCTTTGAGCCTGGATCCCCTCTCTCCTCTCCTGTCTCCTTTCCTACCTCCTTGCCCTTCGCCTAATAACCTAACTATGCTCCAGTGGGCCAGGTGTCTCCTTGTCTTGACAGCTCACCGCATTGTCAGGTTTTTTGTGGGTTTTTCCCCCTCCCTTCTGCTCTTTTTTAATACTTTTCTCCCAGATCAAGGCTGCGAGCAGGAATGCAGCTTAGGCCTAGACATGCTACAGGTGCAGGAGGCATACAGGTTGTAGTGCTGGGATAATGTCCAAAAAATGAAGAAGAATGACACTATGTAATTGGACTGTGAATGTTGCGATGCTGCTATATTTTTTATTCGTTTTATTTATTTTTTAACTCTGATTTCTCTACGGCATGTTTTATCTGAAAGTAATTGTTGGCAGGTGAGAATAGAAGCATCCAATGAGGTCATGCTAATGTATTAATACTCCAAAATGGCATCCAAGTTGAATTTCAAATGAGTTGTAGTGTCAGTGTTGCGTCGATGCGTATCGTTTTGCAAAAGTGTATTTTTATGTACGTTGTGGAAAAGTAAGCCATTTCTGAGGTCTGGCAGAAAAAGGATGAAGGAAATGTTTTTGTGTCAAGTTCGACCCTCTGGTCTTTTGCAGTGAGCGACGTTTGGAAGATTGATGGACAGATGTCAATAAAACTGCCTTCAGTTTGAAAAGGTGCCAGCCAGACTGTCACCAATATATGTTTGACCTGTGGATCCTAAATGAAAAGAAAAGGTCACTGCCATCGACAACAAGCGGGACCAGCATCTGCATTGGTGTAGATCGGCTCAAATTACACACAAAGTTGACATAATGTGGCACAAATATATTAAAAGTCCCAACATGCACTACCTTCAACTCAGAGTACGCCAAGGTGAAACTATCAGACTATTTGAGGCAATGGGTCATTGTACTGGAATGATATAAAGTATCATGGTTCGTGAGTTTTGTTGTAGAGACGCATTCCGCACATTCTGCACAGGAATGAGACGCGCAGAATCGAGCAAAGAAAACATTGGCAGTATTTAGTCTGTACGTTGATGCGGCTTCAGCTATAGACGCCTCCAAATGTTCCAGTGTGACCATCTAATCCACGCGGGCGCAAGTGATGGTGGGTCGATACCAAAGATCTAGATATCAATACTGGGAACAGGTCTGACTTACTGCCAGCAATGCAAGCACGCAATGTCCCTGTATGACCGGAGCAGGGGCCGTGCAAAGGGCCCCGGACCCTATACTCCCGGAGCACCCCCCAAAGGACACCCTGAGGGACACGGTTTGAAAGTCCAGATCCACAAAGCACACGTGGATCTGGTTGTACTGATTCGGTTACTGTTGTGGTGAAGAGGGAGCTGATCCGAAAGGCAAAGCTCTCGATTTACCGGTCGGTCTACGTTCCTACCCTCACCTATGGTCATGAGCTTTGGGTAATGACCGAAAGGACAAGATCGAGGATACAAGCGGACGAAATGAGTTTCCTCCACCGGGTGGCTGGGCGCTCCCTTAGAGATAGGGAGAGGAGCTCAGACATCTGTTCCGGAGCCTCCTGGACGCCTCCCTAGGGAAATGCTGCGGGCATGTCACACCAGTTTACTGCACATATATTTAGTTTGAGTTCAAGCTGGGGTGGAGAGAAAAGAATGGGGTGAAAACAAGGTTGATTAGGTTGATATCGCTATACTTGCCATAGTATTACTTGGTATCAGTTAAAATAAGAATCACTGGTATTGGTCATCACTAGTGGCAAGGGGCATCAAAAGCATAAACCAAGCATGTTTGGCTTGGTTGGTGATCTAATCCCAGGATCTTATTCTCTCAAATGCAGTCTGCCCTTCAGTATTTTTCCATATATTTACTTTTTCACTCACAAGTGTCATTTTGATTCATATGAATGGACCATATGTTTCTCTCTGATTAGATTATCCACCAATCAAACTCATGAAAATGCAACATCCCGGACTACATCTTTGAATAGAAAGGACAATTGTGTAGTCAGCCACTGCTCAGAAAGTAACAAATAAAGAATAATGGAATGTACAACAATCTGTGAACGCTAAAGCACAGTGCGGTACTGTAACTGAATGTTTTTTTTTTTACTTTTGCAGCATGGCTTTTTGTTTTAAGATATCCAAAACAAATATTGTAGTTCAACACAGCTCTTTATTGTTAGCTCTAAGTAGTATATTACACACATTCTTTTCCAGCGTGTTTCTTAACTCCCGAGACACTAGCCAAGACAAATAGACTGCACTGTTCTGTCTCATTGCTCTTTATCTACAGAGCTTTTACCAGCCTCCTTAAAGAGATACAAAGCCACAAACAGCACATTTCAGAGACAAAAATAAACGTTAAAGCCCTGATGGTTAGTTTCAGGTAGCGGTAAACGCAGCAGATGGAAGTCGTCACTTCAACAACCGTCTGCGGGCGAGAGAGGCAAGAGAGCATTAGAATCATCTGTGAGAGAGCCACAACAACGTACTTAATGTGAAGATAACAAGATCAGAGCCCACGCTGCAATGTGTCACTTGCACAAATGGAGAGGGAGAAAGCTATTGTACATCTAACCGCATTATTGGACTACATTATGAATAGAATATAGACAACAAACTCCTGGAAATTAGGTTAAACAAATCCTAAGGAATATCAAGGGAAAAGTTTTAGTATAAAGCACTTATTATTATTTCAATGAATCAATCTAATTTTTATGGGACATTGTAATTTCAACATAGAAATCACCTCTTAAAGTAGCTCTTACACACCGAACTTCCCAATCTTGCACTTCGCATGAGTTTTATGTTTTGTACAGAAGGATTTGTCAATACATTTTTACACCACACGTTTTCTGCAAGATCTAGTTTACTTCATACTAAATATAATCCATCCATTTTACAGATTGATATGTCCCAAATAGCAGTTCTGGCTATTTTTTATTTTTTTTGTTCACATAAAATGCCTTATATAAATATGAAATATACATTACAGGATGATAAACTTGCAATGTATTTTCTTATATACATATTATTTCTATATATATATATATATATATATATATATATATATATATATATATATATATGTAAGTAAAACCACAGAAGCTTCTGAGTCAATTGCAGAGTCCAGCCTTATAAGATTTAAAACATGCTTTCAAGGAATTGATCCCATCTAAAATCTCCATGGACATTTCTTAGTGATTAGAATTTCCCGCTGAGTCCACCAGTCATTTCAGCTACTGCCTTTTCCCATTATTATGTCTTGCAAGAATAAAATGATTGAAATAGTTGTAGCATGACCTTCCCTGCTCCCACTCAATACTCCATGACAGCACAGTGACTTTAAAGCTCTGTTCTAAAGGTTGATCCTGTCACGTATATTACAATCATCATACCTTCATTGTCATTGAAAAAGGCATCAACATGTAAGAGCTATATGAACCATTTAGCCCCTAGCACCACTAAACACAAGCGTTTGGTGCAGCACACTCAAATGAGATGCTCTATTTCCAAATTCAAACAGGTGCAGGAGGATTCATTAAGAGCCCACATTGTGTACGTGATATGATAATTACTGTCTGGCTGTGACCTTTGCAGGAATATTAAGAGAAAATGTCTGTGTGGATAACCTTACGGAGAATGTGGCTGTATATAGAGGTATAGCAGGCTTCTCAGAAACATTTACTCAATTACTTTTACTTGAGTAAAATGATTACAGTATTAAAAGACTGAATCTTTATCAACCACAATAAAAATGGCTTGCCAAGAGGCAACATTTACCTGTACAGTATTGTTTACTGTATAATTAGACACTGTGCTTGCTATGAGCCTTTAGTCCAAAATGTTATTTATTTGTAGCTTTATTTGAATAGGGATGAATACAAAAAACATTGAGCAACTGTGGCACAGCAGTCTATGCATGAATAAGAGTGCTCACAGCCAGAGCTAAGTCGCAGCACTTGTCCCTGGAAGGGCTTTTAACACAGAAGGGCTTTTAACACAAATAACATGATCAACTGAATCAAAGGCTTTTGCAAGGTCAACGAAAAAGGCTGTTTTTTACTATCTAATGTAGAGTATAGATTATTTCCCCACAGTTTGCCGCTCTGTGCCAGGCCAGGCTCGGGTCCACATGTGAGCACACTCTCCCAACGCAAGATTGACAGCTGCTCCAGAGTGACTGTTCTTTTACTCTCGAGAAAAAAAGTGCGAGCCCGAGACTACACAACGTTTCAGGGCATTTTTGAGGTAATTTTCATATTTTTTAGTCTGACTTTGCATAATTCCAAAACAATTGCAAACATTTGGGACTGATAACATAAGCTGATTAATTTTCTTTGTTTGTTTAACTATATGACACTGAATCTATTGTTGCTATGGACTCCACTGGGTGAATGATGATTACATTGACACATCTAGAATTTGAACTTTATGCTCACATGTTTAGTTCTCATAAGATTACACTGCTATTTTTATGGATATGTAAGTGTATTGGTCATCATCTCTCGAACAGTCTATTAACCTACTATTATACTTATTATTTCTCTTTGATGAAGCTGCAGAGATGTGCACCGCTTCAGCAGCCATTGTGTGTCTGAGTGGGATTTTAGCTGCTGATAATTGAAGCAAGCACAGACAGAGACCTCCTGACCTCATCAATTTCAAACATAATCCAAGCCTTTTAATAGCTCCATTAGACTGGTGTGTGCAACCGGCTCATCCACATACAGTGTAACATCAGTGGGAATGGACACGCTTGAAAGTAGGTTATTTGTTGGACAAGCCAGATATGCAAAAATAATTTCTGATTCTGAGTATACAGAAATATTGTGTATATATATATATATATATATATATATATATATATATATATATGCATAGTTGAACTACTGTCGGTGTAATCCCTCATTCGTCCAGGCGTGTTCCATAGTAGAAAAAGCTTCAGTTGTAGTCATCTGGACTCAGTTTGAAAAAATAGACGTTTCGACTCTCATCCAAGAGTCATTGTCAATAACAGAATTTAGATCGAGAACTCCGATATTAATACTGTTCTGTGGTAAGACCCGCCCATTGGGCGGAGCCTTCCTGAAGTAGAAAGAGTTGTTTGTTTCAACAGAAACTCCCCCCTTGTATCTACCGAGCTAGCCTATTCAGAGTCTTAATGGGCTATTAGAATCCTCTTTGTCTTTGTGAGACCCTGGCTCAACCACCCTGAGTACCTGATTAGCATCCGAATGTCCTTGTCCTGGTCCTCTACCTTTCCAGGGGTTCAGTATCCCATTATAAATAACAGGAAGATTAAACCTTAGCCCTCCATTTCTGTTTAAAGAAGGTCTTTCTTTTTTAACAAAAATAGCTTCCTAGACTCCTCTTTCAAACCATCTTTTTTCCCTGCTTAAAACCTTCACATCACCGTCTTCAAACGAGTGATTAGAGGCTTCAAGATGGAGATGCACGGCACTCTGAGGTCCTGAACTAGTATTTCTTCTGTGCTGATAAAGCCTCTTGTGTAGAGGCTGTTTTGTCTCACCTATGTAACGTTCTTTACAGCTTTCTTCACTGCATTGGATCGAATAAACTACATTGCTCTGTTTTTGAGTCGGCAACTTGTCCTTAGGGTGAACCAGTTTTTGTCTTAAAGTGTTTCCTGGTTTAAAATAAACAGGGACTTCGTGTTGTCTAAAAATTCTCGGCAGTTTTTCCGACAGGCCAGACACATAAGGGATAGAAACACCCTTCCTTCTCTGTTCAGTTTCCCTTTTGTCCTGCTTTCTGATTCCTGATTCTTTAAACAGGAATGGAGTGCTAAGATTCAATCTTCCTGTAGTCTACAATGGTATACTGAACCCCTGGAGAGGTAGAGGACCAGGACCAGGACATTTAGATGATAATCAGGTACTCAGGGTGGATGAGCCAGGGTCTCACAAAGACAAAGGGGAGACTAATAGCCCATTAAAGTGTTGAATAGGCTAGCTCGGTAGATACAAGGGGGCGTTTCTGTTGAAACAAAAACTCTTTCCACTTCAGGAAGGCTCCTCCCAATGGGCGGGTCTTACCACAGAATAGTACAAATATCGGAGTTCTCGACCTAAATTCTGTTATTGACAATGACTCTTGGATGAGAGTCGAAACGTCTATTTTTTCTAACTGAGTCCAGATGACTACAACTGAAGCTTTTTCTACAATGGAACACGCCTGGACGAATGAGGGATTACACCGACAATTTTGTATGCAGTAAATCTTTTTCTGATTCCTCTTCACTAGATACACAATTCATAGTCCAATGTATTTATAAAAAAGAGAAGAAGATAAAAAAAAAAAGACAAAAATAGAGGCGTCTGTAATATTGACAGTGTTGCAGTTGTTTTTTTGCCCTCACAAACACAATAGGACATCATCAGTGAGGAGTGCTGTGTTGTTTCGGCTGCGCTTCAGTAAACTCTGAAGTGCTGCAGGCTGCACTGACACATGGTTACATCAGCCTCACTGCAGAGAGATGTGTCGAGCACAAGGGCACAAAAATACACTCTTTTAGGATGGAGATTGTAATCTGCATTCAGATAAATATCATGTGTTATTTTGTTTTTTTACGGTCAATAATATAGTTACTGCTCAAGACACACTGTCCTTTTCAGTATTGTATTTGCATCAAAAATATCACTAGCAATCTGGTTTGGACGCATATGAGGATTTTGTGGAATCTTGTGGAATTATTAATATTTTTGAAATAGTAAACTGAAGGATGTAAATGTAAATCTATGTGCCATTCAGCTCGAGGACAGGAGACACAGGCCGCACAATAATGGGAATCAATATGTTTTAAGCACATATGTAAGCAAAACAAATACTCAGAAGGGATGTACAATAATACAATATATATCACACATATATTTCATGAACTACTACTTCTAATACTGCCTCAGTTGTCCAGATAAGTTTCATGGCAAAAGAAAATTGAATTCTGTCAACAGGCCAACTCTTGATACTTTTGTCCAAATGACAAAATTCAATTTGCTTTTGCTACTACTACTACTACTACTGTTGCTGCTGCTGCTGCTGCTGCTAATGATGGGTGGTATCACTGATTTAGGCAAATATTGTGGTATCAATCCAATACCATGAGTTTTGTTCAAAAATGCATTGAAATTCCTTGACTATGACTTGACCATGGTCATACTAACATTTGACCATGGATATATTTTTTTTCTTTCAACCTCTGCTTGAACTATTATGAAAAGTAAATATACGTGCAGAAAGCTGAAATGTTTTTTTTTTAATCAAAATGTATTAAAGAACTGTTTTAAATTTGTTTAAATAAGGTGGTGATACTTCAATACCTCTGTCAGTATCAAAATATCGATATTTGGTATTGCTCCGCCCATCACTAACTACTGATACTTCTATTACCTAACTTATAACCACTACTTCTGCTTAAGTGTCTTCCAACCATGACCCTGGGGGTACTTTCAGATTCAATAATAAATTAATATAATATCATATCATTTCAACACAAAATTTACTTTGGAGTACATTCTATATCCCTGAGAATGCTTTAGCAGGACAATTTTTAATATATTTCTCACATATTTATCATATTTGTCATGGGGGTGGTGACAGTGTAACATCTGTCTGGGGCATTGCAAATGTAAATTAACCTTGTGGCTAAATCTGGTGCATTTACAGAAATGTTTATTAATGTACACCGCTCATTATCCATTAGAGACAGAAAATAATATAGCAATAATTCAAAATAAACTTTTAGTGTCATAATTATTGTGAGTAGAAACATCACAGTTTAACTATTATTCAGGATTGTTGGCACTAGGAACAACAGCACAGAGAACTTAATTTGATTTCTTTAACAATGAAATCAAGCTTTATGAACTCAAACGTTCTGAATTAAAAAGTAAAGTAAATGGTATTTTCACACAAACAGAGCCATTTTAATTTTTTGGAGAACAGATTGAACTGAAATTACTCATTGATGCAGATTTTCCCATTATATATAATTATTTGTTCTTACTTTTATATAGTGACCAAATAATCCTGACATCTAGAGACAACAAAGGTTTGACACTTCCATGACTTCAAACCTATAACTATTACGGAACTTAATACTCATTGTATTCTATAAGTGTCATAATGTATAAGAAGGTATATAAAACACATTGAGAGCTAGAGTAAATGTATAGACTTGCATGTGTAAGGTTTGTATGGTCTGATGGTTGTGGAGAGGAAACTGGAGCCCAGTTTTCCTGTGGGGAATATGAGATCTCCTGCTCACTCAGCACATTGCCACTGACTGCATTTGGGATCCGGTTATACAGTCCCAATCTGACATGGATTCAGTCAGATGGAGAGACCTGCCCTTGACAAGAAGGTTAAACGTACTATTGGGATGATCCAAATGTAGTAATATTTAGTGTGTCCAAACGTATATTTAAGTTCATGTGCCGAAAAGTTAGTACAGGAATAAGCCATTTAGACTCCTCTTGTAATTACTTATGCTATAGATCAAATTTCAACCCGATCCATAATAATATGGTTTGCTATTAATATACAAAAGAGTGCATAGTACAAAAGATTGTTGGACATTCATCGGAGCCAGTGTCATCTACTGTTCTGATTGAGATGAAGTCTTAAAATAAAATACCTAACACTGAGATTGGGAGGCCAGTCTTTCACTTCAGACCAAACTGCATTTTAGGTTCATTTTGTGTATTCACGTAATGAGGGTTTTTAACTGAACAAGTCTAGGATGTACCGTAATGATATTGGTGATATCATAATATCGCAATAGTAAAAATCCTTCCACACCGTTGTCTGCTTTCTGTATTTAAAGAAGCAGCCGCATGAGGATGGAGGCATGTGCAAAGAACAACGAATGGATCAGAGAAGAAAGCCGAGCAGAGACTGGGCAAAACCAGAAATGGGTTGTTTTGCCAAGACAACAAGCACTAAAGGAGAAAAGGAGGCAACAACATTATTTTTGATTATTTTCCCAGTGTAGTTCATGACATAACTTGAATTTTGCACTTTAGGAAACTACTTACTGAAAAAAATATTTAATTGACTGGATAATATAGCTATTAACCTTATTGTGGGCCCTTCGATAATATCATGAGCCTTCCCACAATATTCTGATAAATATTGTACCCCTCAGTTCATCCCGAAATAATATCATATCATGAGAGTTGCATATCGTTACATCCTGACAACTCACACATACAATATTATTGTAAGTGGGCACAATAAAAAGGAAGAAAAAGCAAATATATACATTTTTTGATCAGCTCTCAAAATTAAAGCACAGGTCAGATAAACACTGTCTCTGATCCAATCCACTTCATTCATATAGCTATAAATAAGTTTCCACACAGTTCTGCACACAAAATAGTAAATACACTACCAGTACTCCTAACCATAATGATAACAAATAAAAACACAATACATTGTCTGAGTGGGTGGGTTTTTTCCAGATTCTCCAGACGAATTTCCCTTCAACCTTATCGATAAACAACTGGCCAATATTTCAGCAAGGTTCTCCTGATCACTCCTGCTCACTCCCTCTACCAGCCCCTGCTCACTCCCTTGTACCAGCCCCTGCTCACTCCCTCTACCAGCCCCTGCTCACTCCCTTGTACCAGTCCCTGCTCACTCCCTTCTACCAGCCCCTGCTCACTCCCTTGTACCAGCCCCTGCTCACTCCCTTGTACCAGTCCCTGCTCACTCCCTTGTACCAGTCCCTGCTCACTCCCTTCTACCAGCCCCTGCTCACTCCCTTGTACCAGTCCCTGCTCACTCCCTTCTACCAGCCCCTGCTCACTCCCTTCTACCAGCCCCTGCTCACTCCCTTGTACCAGCCCCTGCTCACTCCCTTGTACCAGTCCCTGCTCACGCCCTTGTACCAGTCCCTGCTCACTCCCTTCTACCAGCCCCTGCTCACTCTCTTGTACCAGTCCCTGCTCACTCCCTTGTACCAGTCCCTGCTCACTCCCTTGTACCAGTCCCTGCTCACTCCCTTGTACCAGCCCCAGCTCACTCCCTTGTACCAGTCCCTGCTCACTCCCTTGTACCAGTCCCTGCTCACTCCCTTCTACCAGCCCCTGCTCACTCTCTTGTACCAGTCCCTGCTCACTCCCTTGTACCAGCCCCTGCTCACTCCCTTGTACCAGTCCCTGCTCACTCCCTTGTACCAGTCCCTGCTCACTCCCTTGTACCAGCCCCTGCTCACTCCCTTGTACCAGCCCCTGCTCACTCCCTTGTACCAATCCCTGCTCACTCCCTTGTACCAGTCCCTGCTCACTCCCTTGTACCAGTCCCTGCTCACTCCCTTGTACCAGTCCCTGCTCACTCCCTTGTACCAACCCCTGCTCACTCCCTTGTACCAGCCCCTGCTCACTCCCTTCTACCAGCCCCTGCTCACTCCCTTGTACCAGCCCCTGCTCACTCCCTTGTACCAGCCCCTGCTCACTCCCTTGTACCAACCCCTGCTCACTCCCTTGTACCAACCCCTGCTCACTCCCTTGTACCAGTCCCTGCTCACTCCCTTCTACCAGCCCCTGCTCACTCCCTTGTTTCTAGTTTGTTTTCTAGTTTCATTAAGTCACACATTTGCACTTTTCTCTGTGAATATGAGGCTGATTATTATTAAAAAAAACACAACATTTTGTAGCTTGTAACCTATAGAACGTGACTGTATGGCTGTAATTTGTCCCCGGTTTTATTTCAGTCACTGCTGTCTGCATCTGAAGAGAGAAACCTGAAAAAGGAGTACGAGTGACACATCAAAGGAGCGCTCAGAGAAGTGACTGCAGGGAAAGGATTGATGTAAAGTTTTGCAGGTCTCTAAACAGAAAAAGCCCAAAGGTCTCATGGAAGTAATTGCTTAGCATTGTGATCAATTGGGGCAAAGCCGCAAACCAGCTGCACTACAGCGTCCCTGCATAGACTGTCCACTGTCCGCTCAACATTGGTGGGGACATGTCCACACCAGTCCTACGTAAAGTTACGCCCATGTTCCTGGCAATGGCTAAAGATCTTGATAAAAGTACCTGGATGCTGTTTGGCAGTCGCACACTGCTCCTAACAGATTGCTTCGATGACACTGAAGAATGAGTCAAAAGCAGAGTACAATGTGCCTTTGGGGCCAATGAAGTCTACAATGGAGATCTGTGTTACCAACAGTAGTGTACAACAGACCTGTGTTACTTCTATACCAACTATTTCTTCAAATATTAGACCTCTACCTCTAACCACACTGAGATTGGATCAGACACATCAAATTTATGTCCCAGACTAAACCTAAATGTCAGCACAATACAAGACTCCGGATCCTCCCGCTAACTTCCACTATTTCAGTCTGATAAGAACTAAAGATTACTCAATGTGCTTTTGAGATGTCTCTCTGCCAGGCCCCAATCACATCTGAACTAAGACGGCAGAGCGCTTAAGGACTGAGAGCAGAGAGGGTCAAAAACCAGAGCTGGGCCAGGTTTGAATGAGAGGTCAACGACAGAGAAGGAGGCAGTGTCCACAGGCCATTGTTATTTAGAATTAATATGATAATAAAATCATGGTAATTGAAATACGACTATCTGACTTAAGACTGTAAATTACAACATACCTGGATCAACATTTTGTTCAAATGTAATATTACTCTAAAAACGTCTTAGTAATAGAAGAACCAGCGTTTATTCACATGACCTCACATTCTTGAATCCCTACAGTTTAAACTGAGCTGGAGAAAGCTATGGTGGAATTCACTGTTAAACTGTCAGATTTGTTGAGCTGATTCATGATTCATATATCTTCATTTACTGGGCCTCTTCTTCTTTTTAATTGTAGAAAACATTTAATCCAGGCTACATTTCTTTCAGTTCTAGATTATGGTGATATTATATAAATGCAGTGTTAAAATCTCTGAACTCGGTTTATCATTCAGCTCTGAGGTTCCTTACAGGAGAAGGAGACAGAACTCACCATGTGAATTATATTATAGAGCGGCACTCATAAGATAAATAAGATAAGATATTCCTTTATTTTCCCACATGGGGAAATTTCATTGATGCAACGCAGGTAGATACAGAGGTAGATACAGAGGAAAAGAACAGATCACTTATAGGAAGTCTGAAAAACACTCAGTAGAAGATCTCCTATAAACAAAAACTCCCATAGACAAAACCTCCCATTTCCCAACAAGGGATGGAGGGGAAAAATAATAAAGATAAAAATAAATAAATAAATACCATTGCATGTGATCACGACAGTAATTGCACATGAATATGTGTCACGACGGCACATGGATTGCAGATGAATTTCACAGTAATTGCACATATGACAGAATTGCACAGCAGTATTAGGTTAGGTCAGTGTTTGTTATAAAGTCTGACAGCAGCAGGAAGGAAAGACCTGCGAAACCTTTCCTTCACACAGCGAGGGTGGATCAGTCTCTCACTGAAGCTGCTCTCCAGAGCGGAGAGAGTGTCCTGCAGGGGGCGACACTCATGATCAAGCGTAGATGTGAATCCAGCCAGGACCCTTCTGTCCATTGGATGCAAGACGAGAACAGCGCTGCCTTTTGTTTGTGTATAAGGCTAAGTTTCTAACCCGCTTGATAACATTTGCAAATGGTCTGAAAGGAAGAACTGACACAACTAAGTCTGGTACAGAAAATCCCAGTCCAGAGGCAGCAATGTTGGCCGGTCTGAAAGAACAATATGCCGCTCTCCAAGTTAACTTCCAGACAGCAACACAAAAATTGGAGGAAGAAATGGCAAAACTCACAACTAGTGCCACTAAACATGAACAAAAAACATCTTTTGTCCCCAGGTCAGCTACTCCACTGCCAACTCAGCTACCTGAGTTTATCATACGCAGAGAATTCAAAATTAATGGTCAAATTGGAGAAAGAGGACAAAAGGATAAATTATCATACTCCAATCTCATTCATCAGATCGAGATGGGACGGAGAAAAGGGCACAGTGAAGCCGAAATAGTGGAAGCTGTGATCAGAGCTGTTAGCCCAGGCCTGACTCTCCGTGATATGTTAGAGATCAAAACAGACTTGACACTATCTCAACTCCGAACTATCCTTAAAGGACACTACAAAGAGGATAGCTCAACTGATCTCTACCACAGACTGATTAACATCACCCAAGAACACAATGAGTCCCCACAGAACTTTTTGTTTAGAGCAATAGAGTTAAAGGAGCGTCTCTTTGCTTCATCAAGAGAGCCAGGGGCAGAAGAACAGTACAGTGCTGAGCTAATACAAAAAAAGTTTCTGCGAGCTGTGGGCACAGGACTCATAAATGATAATATCAAATACCAAATAAAAAACTACCTTGATGATGCTGAGGTTACTGATGATGTTCTGATTGCAAAGATTAATGAAGCAGCAAGCCTAGAGTGGGAGAGGCAACAGAAGTTTCGAAAACACAGCAAGGAAACAAGAATCAGGGAAATAAAAGCAGAACCCGTGACATCGAAAGGAGCAGAGATGAATGCTGTTGGAGGCCGTGAACTGTCGTCTGCTGTGCCGCAAAAGACTAAAACACTGCCTACAGTGTCTCATAGAGAATCTGAACTGCTGGACGTTATAAGCAAACTTAAAGGGGAAATAGCTGAAATAAAAAGTGCCATTGTCGAATCAAAAAGATATTCCCCCCAACCACGCATAAACAAGAAAAGAGGCCGTAAGAAGTGTCAAGTGCGTGACCAGGAGGAACAGTGTGATCATTGCTTTAAATGTGGACAGAGTGGTCACCTTTCCAGAGGATGTAGGGCCCGAAGAATGCCCATGGACCGAACTGAGCCAATAGATCTCTCAGCTAGCATGGTACAAACGCTTCCACTGGTTCCACAGTCAAAACAAAAAGAGCAAAGTGATATGCACAAACTCATTACAGACAGTATTCAGTATCTTGAAACAAAAGGAGCAGCTGACCTTGAAGAAAAAGAAAGAGCAGTAGTGAGCATCAATCTCCTCTCACCAGAACGAAGAGCCCAGCTCCTCCACCTGATTGGTAAGAAACACATGATCATCTGCAGGTTTGATGGACTTGAAACAAAGGCATTGTGGGACACAGGCTCACAAGTCTGTCTCATCAACGAGAAATGGAGACAGCAGAATATCCCGCATACAAAAGTGAGAAGTCTGTCAGAAATCCTGGGCCATAGCATATTGGACGGAAGGGCAGTGAATCAAACGCCAATTCCTTTTCATGGGTGGGTTGAGGTGAAGTTTGAGCTTCCTACTTCTGAGGTCACACAGATGGAGCTGCTCATGCCAGTGCTGGTAACAGGTCAAGAGGAAATTGCAGAGGATCCCATCATTGGTTTCAATGTAATCGAGTACCTGCTGGATAGGGGCATATATCCACCACGTCCCATGACAGATGCTGTCAGTGCAGCTTTCACCTTTGACTGCAAGAAAACTGAAGTGTTTTTGAAAGTGATGAGAAATAAAGAGAAAGGGCTAAGAGAAGGCATGGTGAAAACAGGAAAAGAACTGATTACCATTCCTGCAGGCAAAACAAAGACTGTCCGGTGTAATGTGAGAACCAGTCCCCTTCCAGAACAACAAGATGTCCTGTTTGAGCCAAGTTCTCCTTTGCATCTACCAGAGGGCTTGGGGGTTCAAGAGAGTGTGGTGCGACTACAACGAGGGATGTGGTCTAGTGTCACCCTGCCAATCACAAATGGCACGGCTCATGACATCTTCCTGTCTCCACGAACCACACTAGGACAAACTCAAGCGGTGAAGACAATATACCCAGCTAACACAAAAACAGCGGAAATGATGCAACCGGAGGTAATGACGCAAACTATTGAACAGACTGTAGAACAACCAAGTAGGATTAACGAACAAGACAACAGTTTATGGGATCCGCCAGTTTCCCTGGATCATCTTGGCCCCGCACAACAGCTCAGAGTGAGACAAGTGCTGAGAGAAATGAGCAATGTCTTTGCTCGGAATGACAAGAATGCAGCTTAAGATCCGCCTCAGTGACCCTACACCGGTACGACACACCTATATTTCTGTACCAAAACCGCTCCATAAAGAAGTCAAAGAGTACCTTGAGGACCTCTTGAACAGAGGCTGGATCACCAAGTCCAAATCGCCCTACTCCAGTCCAATTGTATGCGTGAGGAAAAAGGACGGCAGCCTCCGCCTGTGCTGTGATTACAGAGGGTTGAACCGAAAGTCCATCCCATTCCGCGAATCCAAGACATGCTTAATACGTTGACAGGGAGTTCCTGGTTTTCGGTGTTGGACCAAGGAAAGGCCTATCACCAGAGCTTTCTAGAGGAATCAAGTCGTCCGTTCACAGCATTCATCACTCCATGGGGATTATATGAGTGGGTGAGAATACCTTTTGGCTTATCATCTGCCCCAGCTGAGTTCCAGAGGTCAATGGAGGAGTGTCTGTTGGGGCTACGAGACGAGATTTGCTTGCCTTACCTGGACGACAACCTGGTCCACTCTAAAACGTTTAATGATCATCTTAATGATCTGAAGAGTGTCCTGCAGCGCTATGAGACTCATGGAGTGAAACTTACACCCAACAAATGTGAGCTCTTTAAGAATCAGGTGCGATTTCTGGGCAGGCTAGTCACTAAGGATGGATACACAATGGACCCTGCAGACATTGCCCCTGTTCAGGCACTCAAGGAGAAGAAACCGACAACAATCGGTGAAGTAAGGAAACTGCTGGGATTTGTCTCCTATTACAGAAGCTATTTTCCTAACTTCTCACGCATAGCCACCCCTCTTTATAACCTCTTGACAAAAGACAATGCCTCAAAAGAAAAAACAGCTCAAAAGAAGACAAGAAAGATAAAGATGGTAAAAAGTGGTCAGCTCCCAGCATCTTACCCTGTTGTGTGGACAACTGAACATGAACAAGTTCTGAATAAGCTCATCGATTTCCTGTCACAGCCGCCAATCCTGGGGTACCCTGATTTTGAACAGCCATTCATTTTACACTGTGATGCATCCCAGGAGGGTTTAGGAGCAGTGCTTTACCAGAACCAGCAAGGGAAGTTGCGTGTTATTGCATACGGGTCCAAAACTCTAACTGCCCCAGAGAAGAACTACCATCTCCACTCGGGAAAATTGGAGTTTCTGGCCCTCAAGTGGGCCATATGTGAGCGCTTCAGAGACTATTTGTACTATTCACCGCCTTTTCTGGTCTACACAGATAACAACCCCCTCACATATGTGCTCACGACTGCCAAGCTAAATGCAACCACACACCGGTGGGTCGCCGAACTCGCAGACTCCCAGTTCATGATCAAGTATCGTCCTGGAAGAGCTAATCGTGATGCAGATGGCTTATCACGCATGCCGCTGGACATGGAAAGATACATGGAAAGTTGCACACAGACAGTGGCACATGAAGTGATGCACAGCGTGACACAGGCTCTGTCTGTCAATGCAGAAAGTACTGACCCCTGGGTGTGTCCATTCACGATCTCTTCTGCAATAGCTGATCAGGAAGTAGAACAAATGACGATGTCATTACAAGGACTGTCCCGAACTGCTCTCAGAGAAGCACAGTGTGATGATCCTATCATTGGACAGGTGTTGAAATATGTCTCCTCAAATTACTGGCCGAAAGGTGTGAAACAGATTAAAAACACGGATGTAGCTGCCCTAGCTCGAGAAAAGCAAAAACTCCACATCAATGAAGACGGGCTACTGTACCGAAGAACAGCAAACCGGTCCCAGCTGGTTCTGCCCAAGAAATACCATGAACTCGTCTACAAAGAGCTGCATGAGGAGATGGGACACCTTGGAGTGGAGAGAGTCTTAAACCTCATACGAGACCGCTTCTACTGGCCTCATATGCAGCGCAATGTTGAACACCACATAACACGAGTATGCAGCTGCCTCAAAAACAAACGCCCAAACAAACCAACCAGAGCTCCTCTCACAAGCATCACCACAACGCACCCATTTGAACTTGTGTCAATCGATTTCCTCCATCTGGAAAAATGTAAGGGTGGATATGAGTATATCCTGGTTGTAATGGACCATTTCACTCGATTCGCTCAAGCGTATGCCTGTAGGGACAAATCTGCAAAAACTGCCGCTGAGAAACTCTATGGAGACTTCATGTTGAAATTCGGCTTTCCTACAAGACTCCATCATGATCAAGGGAGAGAGTTTCAAAACAAACTGTTCGCCAAGCTTGAGGAGTACAGCGGAGTGAAGGGGTCCAGGACTACACCTTATCACCCCCAGGGCAATGGCCAAGTGGAGAGGTTCAATAGGACACTGCTGAGCATGCTGCGGTGCCTGCCTGAGAGAGCGAAGGCAGACTGGAAAGCCTCTCTAGCAAAAGTGGTACATGCTTATAACTGCACCCGCAGTGAAGCCATAGGTTATGCACCGTATTTTCTCCTTTTTGGCCGCAACCCAAGACTTCCCATCGATTTGATGTTCGGACTCACTGTAAAAGACCAAAGTACATCTCACAGAGATTATGCAGAGAAATGGAGACACCGAATGAATGATGCTTACAGACTTGCCACAGAAACAGCCAACAAAGAAGGTGAACGTGGAAAAATGCAGTACGACAAGAAAACATATGGGGCAGATTTGAATCCTGGATCCAGAGTCTTGGTGAGAAATCTGAATGAAAGAGGCGGTCCGGGTAAATTGAGAGCGTTTTGGGAAGACCAAGTATACGTAGTGACTCAAAGGAAATATGAAGACAGTCCTGTATAAGAGATACGGCCAGAAAGTGGAAAAGGATGGGTACGGATCATGCACAGAAACCTCCTGCTTCCTTGTGACTTCATGCCTGCGGAAAAAGTCAATTTGCCTTCACAGAAACAGAAGAAGAAGAGTGACAAACGGGCACAAAAACAGCAACCACAAGAAGAACACAGTTCAGATGAAGAGGATGAATGGAGAGGCATAAAAATATTACAACTACAGAACGAGAGACCTGAGGAACACTATGAGCTGGCAGAGGAGATCACTATAGAAGACCAAGAGGTGGAAAGACACTCAAGTGCAGTAGAGGAAAATGAGCCACAGATGGAGGAACAGGAGATGGATGTTGAAAGCTTGGACGAAGACAATGACACACAAAGCAATGGGGAAGACCATCAATCTCCTGAGTCTGCAGGCAGTGACCAAGAAGACCCCGGTCCATCTTCGATGCAGCATACAAAGTATCCTTTAAGATTGAGAAAACCAAGACTAATGTTTACTTACCATAGGTTGGGACAACCCACTTTGTCAGATAAATAAGTGTTTAGTTGAACTGTTCAATAGCAACTATTCAGGTTCATAAGTTTAAAGTTTCAGCTTTAATGTTATTATTATTGTATTGACATAGCTCTTAAGTACTATTTTAATTTATTTTTGATATATTTGGTTAATGGTAAAGCCTGACATTTTCTTATGATAGGAGGTTATTGCTATGTTAAGAAACCTTACTCAGAGAAAGTGCAGATACCCCTGGCATGTAAGGGAGGAGGCAGTGGACGGTTATAGTGCACGATAACCTTTGCTGCGCACATATGACATCAATGGAGATACATGTCATATGGTCTTCTTGAAGAAGTTATGCACCTTATAGACTGTGAACTCTGACTCCTACCTTGCTTTAACTTCAAACTTTGCAACGCATAAAAGAAACATATGGGCTGATAATGTCAGAATGTCGGGACGCCATTTAATTTTGGAGGGGAGCGTGTGGGACTAGCAAATAGGGCACCCCCCGAAATGTATTTTATTTCATGTTATAATTGATTTAATATCATTTTTGTTTGTTTTAGAAAGACAGACTGTGTTCAATTCGCTTTGATTTGCATTAGTGTAGTTCCTATACCACACCACAAGGGGAGCTCTATTATCGCCGGATCTGGGGCGTATGCTCAAAAGTAAAACTGTTTCCTGTAACAACAGAGAGCATGACATGGACATTGACAAAATGTTTGTCTTTGTTACAGGTAAAGTGGTAAAACAAATGTTTATATGGGAACTGTGAACATGAATAAGGCAATAGAGGAACAGTTTAGGCCGAAATTGTCTGTAAGATTATGAGGTTGAAGCCTGGTTGTTGTTTTATTGTAACTTTGTGCTATGCTAACATAAGTATGCTAAAATGCTAATCGAAACAAAGGGGATCACCAGGAGAGTTAAGAATGACACTTTTGCTTAATCTAAAAACGTTCTAAGAGAACAAAGACACATGTCTGTCACAAATTTGTTTATGTATATGATATTTTGTTATTTTATGATTATTTTGAGCTATTGTACATTGTAAAAGTAAAACTGTTTCCTGTAACAACAGAGAGCATGACATGGACATTGACAAATGTTTGTCTTTGTTACAGGTAGAAATAAATAACAATAAAAATACACTTTGAGCCTCATATTTGAAGTGTGCAACATTTGTTTGTTAGTTATTTTGTCTACAAAATTGTTGTTGTTTTAACAGGGTGCACATGAAAAAGAGAACTGTTCTCGTTGGGTTTTCCCTGTATAAATAAATTAAATGAATGAACAAATTAATTAAAGGCGGTATGGACGATTTTTCGGCGATTTGAGAACGCAGGCGGAAGTGCTCATGCGCACTCCCCCGTGCGGACTGATACAACACACACGTGCGTTTGTTTATTAGCGCAACGGAGCGTATCACATCGCTCGTCTCCCGTAGATTTCTGTCCATTTCTTCTGTCTTTCTCCGTCTTCATTTTGCCCCGTACACTGAGGGAACTATATTATGATAGATCCATGCGCTTAGGCACGCGGAAACGTGAGGAGGAACCGCACGCGGCTGCAGGTGAGCGGTAGGTGCGTTTTATGATTGATACGTGGCAGGACAAATGATTTATCCACGCCACGAGGAAATATGATACAAAATTTGCTGAAAAAAAATCGTCCATACCACCTTTAATTAAACAAAAACAGGCACGTCTTCTCTGCCAGCATAAACATATAAAAGACAATGGCCTCAGAAAGTGGTGCCATTTTTTAACCCCAAAGACATGATTTTTGTCAGTTGAGGGCTTAAAGCCATGAGATTAATATTGCAAAACCTAATGAAATGAAGATAAGTTTGTTATCTTAAGTTCAGGGGCAGGACCACACCCCCTTCACGTATCCTACTCAATTACACCTGTGTTCGAGACTTCGTGCCCCTCCCTCCCACCCCTTCTAATTCTTCTGTTTATCTTCCAGACGGGGGTTCCATCCATTTCCAAACATCCACATATTCATTCTTCTCGTTTGTCAAATTCTTTGCATCAAACTTGGGGTTGTGGTCCTTGCTCGTGAATAATGATAATGAAAGTTTTTATGCTTCCGATTAGATATTTCTTTCAAAAACAGTACATTTCTCATAGAGTTACGTCGGCCATTGCTTTCTATCAAATTTCAGAACGTGAATACAACCTATTGACTTCCTGTTCAAAACTGCAGAGTGACATTTCACTGTTCACTGTTGTAGAATGGCTACTGAACATATCAACCATGTGTATGACTCTTAATGAGTCTTTTTATTTGTAATCACAACTAAGTACAGGTATGTGAGCGGGGATAGGGGATAGGGGAAGACAGGAATTTCCAAGCCTCAGGTACAGGACAATACAGGATTACTCAAACATGCATGAATCAATCAAAATACAACTTTGAGTGAGTCAATGATAAGGGAACACCATTATAACATGGTTAAAAGGTCAGGAAAGTCATGCACATGGCTCCTTTAAGTGAAGATGGATTGACATTTGCATTGAATTGATTTGCCAAAATAAAGCTCACAGCTCAATTTATTGGTGCAGATAAGAAGTCACAAAAATAGAGTTTTATATTTGATTTTAGTCGCTTGTTCGGGGTTTGCATAGTTCACAGACACACTCCAGTGGTGGGAAGCAACAGATGCCCTGGGGCAGATTGACAAAGACAGCATTGCACAACCTGTGACTGTCCTCATGGAGCTAAAGATAATTACAGTAAACTAACGGTAGCGGTGTTGCGGTTTAACACCAGAAAACAATTTTTTTTGTTTTAATTTTGAATGTTCCTTGATGCAGGGTTTTCGAAGTAGGCAAAAGCACATTTTCCTCCCTGAACATCTGTGCAGTTTCTTATCAGCAATTTATCATCTCATCCTTCTCTGAGAATATGTCTGTGTTATTTCTAAACAAAAATAAAAGCTCATCTAATTCAATATCCCATGCCCTTGACTGTTTCCCGGTCTCCAAAAGCTTCTCCATAATAAACATTGTGTATCGCCAGCAGCAGCAGGAAAATCTTTCTGAATGCTGAACCAATTTCACCTTGAAATGAAACTGCCTTTGTTAAAATGCTTTGTTGTGACTGAGTGCACTTCAATTTTTCTCCATTGGCAAAAGGATAAAAGGAGGCAGGAGGCTTTCTGTTCGGCCCAGCACCCTGAGTAGAAAATAGCCCGGACAAGATCTGATCCAGCTCTGAAAGTGATTACTCCATGGCACCAACGCACCGTCCATATGGCACCAATGGGAGACTCTCTGCATCCAAACAGGAACACGGAACGTCGTACAAGGAACATGATAACTAATCCTGACAATTCACAATCATTGTTTTGTTGCAGGCAAAAAGTCAACTTTGTCAATCTGGGCTCACAGCCAAAATGTATAATTTTGAGCAGGAAGATGTTTTGATTTGTTTTGCTGTGTTTTACTTGAGAGTAAGGAGATAGAATCCTCCCCCAACCTGAAGAATGATAGTTCCATTGGCAAAACACTCCAATGTTTGTGTATATGAACGCGAGTTTCCACGGTTCATGGTTTATTCATATAAAGTGCTTTGTGTGTGCTCTGTTCTGAGGTTAACAAATATATGTAATATGTATCAACGTACACATACTTCAGCAATTATATTTATATGCATACAAGCAAACTGAATTGTCAACTAAAAGGGTGTGGTGCTGACAAAAGATCACACGCTTTATGACTACTACTTAAATAAGAAAAATATAGTTAATTGCAAAATTGTATGTGAAAAGGGAGAACAAAAATCACAATTCCCATAGAAATCTCCAGTTTCTCATGCCGTGTCTTCTCCTTTCTGCTGTTGTTCAGATAAATGCTTAGCCTATTTAGGGCCTATTTTTTCCTTAAATGCCTGACAAAACTGCCCCATTTCAAACTGAAGCTGTTTCTGTACCCTTTGGAGTACAGAACAATTGGCAGGTCTCTCTGTCTGATGCCGGATTTACTGATTATGAGTGGAAACAAGCTCTGCCCAGAGGAAAATCTGATTTTAAATCCTTCCTAGATTTTCTTTGGTAAATATAAGGTGAAACTAGTTTGAGCATTTGTTGGGTCTTTACAATTCCACTTTAGCTGATTTCAATAGATTTTGGAGACTATTAATAAACTAAAAAGTCCACATGGAATCGATAGAAACAAACTGTATTTTTTGTGGGTTTGGAGTACGAACTGAGCCTAATTTTTCCCTAAAAGGTTTAATTTGACTACAATGAGTGAGTTATAGCTTTCTTTTTGAGTTTAACATACCCAGCAGCTTGATCGTCTCCTTTATTCCTTTATCAGGTGATGGACAAAAAGGAATAAACTAAGAAAAAGTATAGGCCCACCACATCTTAATTAGTCAACCAACAAACATTTTTAGTCAACTGGAAAATAGACTTAGGACCTGCAGCCCTGTATGAAATAAGTTTGGATTTAGCTTGCCTGGTGGTTGACAGACATGCCTCTAGTAAACCTCATGCAATGATCAGAATAACCAGAGCTAACATGTGGTCATACAGACAATCATTGAGTTTGACTTGAATATAGAGCCAGTGGAAAGAGAGGAAGATACCATCTTTGCACCAGCTGTTCCTGAGAGCAGGGGAGACAGGAGGGAGAGTTTAAGTTAGTCACTTCATTTTGAAGACATGTGCTGTTGTCGGAAAATAAGCATCTGTTGTTTATAAGGTTGTATTAATAAACAACACAGCATATCAAATCAAATCAAATCAAATCAATTTATTTTTGTAAGGCCCAAAATCACAACAACAGTTGCCTCTGAGGGCCACAGGGAGAAATGAATCAACAATGTCTGTGGTGGCGATGAAGTCAGACAATGTCTGTGGTGGCGAGGGACGATGTCCCAGGGTCCTCTGTCCTTAGACTCTCCTTCTCGGCCAGGAAAAACTACAAAAAAAACCTCTTTGGGAAAAAAGCGTAGAAACCTGGAGGAGTTCCAGTGAAGGAGAGATCCGACTCTCACAGACGGACAGACGGACACGAGGGAGACTGGAGCTGGACCCACTCTTCAGGCAGATGAGGGACCGTCTGAGTCGAGCTGGACCCACTCTTCAGGCAGATGAGGGACCGTCGGAGGCGAGCTGGACCCACTCTTCAGGCAGATGAGGGACCGACTGAGTCGAGCTGGACCCACTCTTCAGGCAGATGAGGGACCGACTGAGGCGAGCTGGACCCACTCTTCAGGCAGATAAGGGACCGTCTGAGTCGAGCTGGACCCACTCTTCAGGCAGATGAGGGACCGTCGGGGGCGAGCTGGACCCACTCCTCAGGCAGATGAGGGACCGTCCACACAGGGCAGGGACCACTTCACCAGGGGAGGGGCATCTGGGTGATACACTATTTGTGTTTTGTCCCTTTTTTCTAACCCTAACCCTAACCCTAACCCTTACTAATAATGACTTAATAAATTAACAAGTCTGCTGACGTCAGCTTGAAAGCTGCTGTGCTGATTTCCGCTTGCCCCACTACGGGACGTCACTGTAAACGTGCACACAACAAAGCACCGCTCTGCTGAACCATGCAGGCGGCCCGACTATGGAGAGCTGCTCTCCATAGCTCCCAGCTCCCCCCCCCCCATTTGTTACATGTCAAATATTGTCACTAGACACCGCTTCAACTTTAATGCGATTATTGTGTGCATGTCCCTATCCAGACGCCGTTGTGTTTGCAGGTTTACCAGCTCCTACAAGTTGTAAACGTCACATAATCCGCAGGCCTGCGGGATACAAGCTGCTCTACGCCTGTTATTATTCCCCATTGAAACGCCTCACTGACTCCTCCAGTATTATTTAGAGAGGGCGGTTTATTTAGCGCCCATTGATTTAATGAATTTACGTTTTAAATTGGTTAAATGGGCAATATGCAGCTATAGATTTTCAATCCATTTTAGCGTGCATAATGGAATCTTAATCAGCCTGGCTCGTGTGTGCAAACGAGGAGACACAAAGAGAATTGGGATGCGGAGTTGGACGTGTTTCAAAGTCACACATGCAGAGCCAATCAGGACCCGTAATGACATGAGAAGATGACAGGCTATTGCATGTGGGGCTAATTAAGAATATTCCTCTTGTTGCTACAGCCTATACTCTATACACACTCGACTTGACAAATGCAAAAAAGAAGTTAATTGCAATTCTAACGTGCCCATAGGGAAATGTGTCCTCCGCATTTGACCCATGTGTGAATGTCGCTGGGGCAACCTGTCAGGAGCAGTGGACCCATCTCCAGGGTCGATCTAGGCTTGGTCAGAACCTTAGCTGGAGTATTTTATTTAGTGTGCATTATTTTTTTTAGATTGATGGGCGATAGAGGAGCGGCCGAAGAAACTCACCCAGACACGAGAGTCAAACCCGGAACCTTCTTGCTGTGAAGTGAGAAGCCACTCAACCACCGTGGCACCAACAATGATGAAAATATGGGGCTCAGATAAGAGATGAGAGAGCATTCACACTTGCACACCACATCCAAATTAGGACTAAACTGTGACGACTAGAACAAGGCTAGAACTAGACCAAGACTGAACCAGGACTAGGGATGTCATCATATCAGATATTAGTGTTACGATTATTGTGAGAAGAAACATCACGATTTAACGATTATTCACGATTATTGAGACTTACATTTTCTTTCATTAAATTGTATTTTATTTCTTTTATTTCATTCAACTGAAAGAAGAGAGCACATTACGCTGATGCTCGAGCCTCTTCACTGGCTCCCTGTTGAATTTAGAACCAAATTTAAAATCCTAGTCCTGAATCCTACCTCAAAGATGCTATAGTACCATATCATCCAAACAGAGCTCTTTGCTCTCAAAATGCTGGACTTCTGGTGGTCCCAAGAGTCTCTAAAAGCACAGTAGGAGGTAGAGCGTTTAGCTACCAAGCTCCTGTGTTATGGAATCAGCTCCTGTCCATGTTAAAGAGGCCGACACGAGCTTGGGACATTTTGTCAAAGGACACAGAGCTCAATTAACTGAATTTGGTCTAGTATTATTATTGTTACTTAAACGTCCACTGCGTAGATTTTCTGATAGGAGTCTGTCACCTGTATGACATTAAACTATATTAGCTTTATTTGATTACAGGTTTTGATCAAAAACACATTGGAAAAACATCCATTCTTACTGCGGGTTTGCCTCTCCATAGATCTGACCTGTAACTTGGACTGCCTGTCTCCATTGTTAAATGCCATACTGTGTAGTCGTCATTTTATCATTCATGGTCATTCTGCCACAACTCTGGCATTTTTGACCCCCTGAACATCGATGAAAAGTCACACATGGGGACATAGACGCTATGGGCTCGGCCCGAACTCCAATAAAATGGAGGTTGCGAGAACGCCCGTTGCAACAGCGACAAAAAAGAGAAAACATTAAACTCTTAATCTTTAGCCTAGGCACATGAAACTTGCAACAATGATAGAGCTACCTTTGACGCGTAAAACACACCTGGCAGCATTGCTGTATGATAAACAGGAAGTCAGCCATGTTGAATCGAAGTGGCGCCGCCACGTTTGACTTTTTTTCCCATCATCGTACTTGTCCTAGGTTTTTCGTTCGATCAAGCTCAAAACAACACGTTTTGCATCTAGAGACATTGAAATGAAATAAATATTTAAAAAAAATGTATATTCCTTATGGTCTCCGCGTGGACTTTATTCTTTAGACTTTATTCTTTAGACCTGGGGTGTCAAACTTATTTGGGCAGCGGGCCGAATTTCGGCGCTCAGGCTGGGTCGCGGGCGGAACATAACGTAAAACATAAAACTATTAAAAATATAAGAAATAAATAGCTTTATATAGCCTACTCTGTTTTGAAGCAATTACTGGATCGAAAAAAAAAAAAATTACAAAACGTTTGTTCTCATAAACTAAAATGTATTTAGAAAAACAAGTGTAATTTCACCAACACTGTGCTTCAGTTTATGTGCATTACAACTATAGTTCTACACAGAGAGATAAAAATTTGACTTTATAACAAAATAAACTTCTCAAGATCTAAAAAAACGTTTAAATGTACTAACTAACATTTCCACGTCTGTGTAGTTATCTGTACACCTGAAATGACACACCACTAAACTTCTGCTAAAAAGTGCTTAAAGTGCACTTCTCCCTCGGCAGCTCACACAGCAGTACAGCAGAGCCCCGTGGGGGAGGGGCGGCCACCGGCGGCATTGTGGGACGCGTATTTATATAAATTTGAAATGTTCGGCGGGCCAGATTAAAACGTCTGGCGATTTGCCCCGCGGGCCAGAGTTTGACACCTATGCTTTAGACTTTATTCTTTAGGCTTTATTCTTTAGACTTTATTCTTTCTGCCACAACTCGGGCATTTTTGACCTCCTGAACATCAATGAAAAGTCCCGGAATGACCTCACTGAGCCGAGGATGAGGGGCAAGAGAATGTTCTGACGTGCTTTGAACTCATGGGCTTGGACACACTACAGTGATGGAAGTAGAACTTCTAAAGGATACAACAACAAAGACATCTCATGACCCAATGGGCTTTGTGACACCTAAGCAATGGAAGAAGAACTTTTAAGGACTACGACAAAGTCTGAGGGGAAGGGGAACTTCTAAAGGATACAAAACAAAGACATCTCATGACCTCATGGACTTTGTGACACCAAAGCAATGGAAGAAGAACTTTTAAGGACTACGACAAAGTCTGAGGAATAAAGTCTGGCGGTAATGCAACACTCGGATGCCAACCGCCATAAAACAACAACAACAACAACAATAACACTCGGATGCCAACCGCCATAAAACACCAACAACAACAACAACAATTACGCTGTTGTCAGTGTGAGTAAAGCGCCGGAGGCTCTGGTTGTTAGGATCTGGCTGGGTGGCGACGCTGTTACTGTGGTTAACCTTTATAATCTGTGTGGTGAGTCTTTACATTGTATCCGCAAGGATGTTCGGGGAAAGATAAGATATTCCTTTATTGTCCCACATGGGGAAAGGCCATGTGGTGTGGAGATTTCAATGCGCATAGCGCTTTATGGGGCGGTAGTGGTAGCAATAGGAATGGGTTGGTGGTAGAAGGTTTTATCAATCAAAGGGAGTTGGTTTGTCCCGCGGCTCCCGAGCCGCATGCGGCTCTTTGCCTGGTTTCATGCGGCTTTTACTTTCATATCAACATTTGTGTTTGTGTTGTGACAGACTGCGCTCTGCGTGCGCGGAGGCGCCGTGCGGGCAACGTTCGACCGCGCGAGAGTGTTTTTTAAAGTACCTATAAGTTATCTGTTCTTTTCTTCTGTATGAGTGTTTTTTAAACTTCCTATATTCTGTGATCTGTCCTTTTCCTCTGTATCTACCTGCGTTACATCAATGAAATTTCCCCATGTGGGACAATAAAGGAATATCTTATCTTATCTTATCGGGCTATCATGAGGGCAGCTATTGATTATGTCTGTATAGCCTACATGTCTGCGGCTGAGACTAACTTGAAGATGCTTGATGTGGAGCAAGCCCAGGCCTTGCGCATCTGCGGTAGGGCTTTTAGGACCTCCCCTGTCTCGGCGCTGCAGGTTGAGTTGGGAGAATTGTCGTTACGGCTCCGGAGGCTAGAACTTCTGTTCGCTTTCTGGGTTAGCGGTCAAGAAGAGGTTAACAGATCGCCTTTCTGTGCAAGGTCATACAAGCTCGCACCCGGTAAGGGAATTTCTCTGAATGAGGCTGACAGTATGGTTTTTAGCCGGGTAGGAAATGAGAAAGCGCGGCTTGCTGGGGTTGGTGATCTAAGTGTGAGCCCTTCGGTGGATTTGTCTACTATAGCTCCTTGGAAGTTTGTCCCGGCAACTGTTGATATTAGCTTTGTCGGCGGGCTCGTTTATGAAAGAAGGGGCAAGAATCAGAAAGTTAAAATCAATCAGATGTTTAATCCCTGCCCATTTACAAGACTAATACAGATAAACGGAGCGCTTACCTAAAATGTCCCTATCGAATGTGTGGCGTTGTATACGGGCGTAGTCCGGACGCGCCGAAATCCCTGCTCCGCGTTATATTTATAACATTCAGATATTAGGCGGAATATGACGGTTGACGCCTCCTTCCAGATTTCTTCCATGAGCTCTTTCGCACGTCTGTGGCCTTGAAGTTGGCAGCTGTTCTGGGAAGGTGTCCGTCCTTATCAGAGAATGTCTCAAAAGGAGCAGTGAGTGTCTCAAATGGTACAATAGACTATGTGTTGTGCGTATAAGGAGTTAACCCAAGTGAAACACAGTCTAAAATGAATATAGTTGGTTATACAATATAGTAATGGTTAACATATTTAGATTCCCCTTCAGCTTGCCTAGCAAACTTAAAGAGTCACTGAGAGGGCCCCGCAGTTTGTTGTTCAAGAGCTCATCGACAGGCACTCAGATGATGTATTTATTCATACCAACGGGTCTAGGGCTCCTGAGAGTGGGCATACCGGTTCTGCTTATTTCGTGCCTGACCTGGAGCTGGCTGTCTAGAAGAGGTTAACAGATCGCCTTTCTGTTTTCACATCGGAACTTATAGCGATACGGTTGGCATTGGAATGGGCGGAATCTACTTTGAAGCGTTGCGGCATGGTGGTGGCCTCTGACAGCCTTTCTGCATTGCAAAGCATTAAATCTGGGAAGTCGGATTGCAGACAGGATGTGTTAAATTGCATCTTCTGTCTGATACTCTTCCTGTCCAGGAAGGATGTGAGGGTTTCCTTCATTTGGGTTCCTGCGCATGTGGGGGTGGATGGTAACAAAATGGCTGATTCGCTGGCTAATCGTTCCCTTAGCCATCAATTGATGTGGTGGTTGAGTTAAGCAAATCTGAAATCAAGTCTATTATCGAGAGTCTCCCTTGAAACCCAGCTCGGTCGGGTTACCGGAAACATCTCAGTCTCATTTCCTGGCGTGGACTGCCAATTAGTCCTGCCACGTATCAATCAGAGAACTCCCTGGCTCGTCCCCAGCATAGCAGCACGTTTGCCTGTGTCTAAGCGCATGGATCTATTATAATATAGTTCCCTCAGTGTACAGGACAAAATTAAGACGGAGAAAGACAGTTCCAGCTGGTTCAGAAGAGACGGAAATCTACGGAGACGAGAGATGCGATGCAATCTGTCGCGCTAATAAACAAACGCACGTGTAGCAACGAGGCTTTTGTGTGCGTTCGCACGGGGCGAGTGCGCATGCGCATTGAATACTAAATATATTAACTTTACTAGATTGTATTAAAACTGTACTTTGATATAATAAGGGAATACCAAATATATTAACTTTACTAAATTGTATTAAACTGTACTTTTATATACTAACTGAGTTATGCTTAGACTTTGAAGGGTTTAGTTCTGTCACACGCTGGCACACACCACATTCTTGCTCTATTACGCACTTTTTGATAAGAAACAGGAGGAGGCGGAACAAGGACAACTCCATATAAGGCAACAGCGACAAATGGAAAGGTACTGGTGAGAGACACCACCCTTCATATTACGCCCCTTTATCGAAATGTATAAATATGCGAGCAGAGCAGGGACAGCTGTGTTTCCAGAGCGCCCGTGTCGCAGATCGCAGATCACATTCGATAGGGACAGATGAGAAGGTAAGCGCTCTGTTATCTCTGTATTGGAATTGTACTGATTAAACATTTGATTCATTTCAACTTTTTTATATTCTTGCCTTTTCTTTCATAAACGAGAACGCCAACATTATCTAATTTTGACATTCTGTTATTTATTTTTGTCTCCACAGTTCCTTGTGACGAAAATGAGACACTTCAAAAAAACATTGTTCCTCTTACTTGCAGCTTTGGGCATTTTAATGCTTCTGTGCAAATACATAAATGATCCTGAGGAAAATGTCAAAACACGTTACGGAGAGAAAATGCCTCCGAAAGTCGACTTTTGGCCTCATGGCCAAAAGTGTGAACGAAATACGTCTGCAGCCAACATCTCAGGCTTCAGCTCTCTCCCTGATCACATAAAAACTTTTCTCTACTACCGCCACTGCCGCCACTTCCCCTTGCTCCTGGACATTCCCGACAAATGTGGTGGACCAGAGAAATCCTCCGAAGTGTTTCTCTTAATGGTCATCAAAAGTTCACCCGGGAACTACGAGCGGAGAGATGTGCTGCGCAAAACATGGGCCAGAGAACGACAACACAAAGGCCTGTGGATCAGAAGGATTTTTGTTTCTGGGACATCAAACAGCGGCATGGAGCAAATGAGGGTAAACAAGCTTCTTCAGCATGAGCACAAATTGCACGCTGACATTCTACAGTGGAACTTTGAAGATTCGTTCTTCAACCTCACCCTGAAGCAGATTTTATTCTTGGAGTGGATGGAGCAAAACTGCCCCAACGCTCGCTTCCTGTTCAACGGCGACGATGATGTTTTTGCCAACCCAGATAACATGGTTGAGTATCTCCACGATCTTAAAGATAATGATGGTGGCAAGCATCTGTTTATAGGAGATCTGATGGAGAATACAGGTCCCATTCGATCACCAAGGAGCAAGTACTACGTGCCGGTTCAGGTGCAGGAATCAAACACGTATCTTCCGTACTGCAGCGGTGGAGGCTTCTTACTCTCCGGCTTCACTGCTACAGTCATTTATGACATGTCAAAGTCCATCCAAATCTTTCCTATCGACGATGTTTACATGGGGATGTGTCTGGCCCAAGCCGGCTTACGTCCCGAATCGCACTCAATGGTGAAAACTGCAGGGCTGCACATTCTCTCCAAGGATAGCTATGACCCTTGTTTCTACAGAGAGGTTCTGCTCGTACACCGCTTCCTCCCCATGCAAATATTTCTCATGTGGCACCAAATACATAATCCGGATCTGAAGTGCAGTTCTTCCTTCAGTATAAATAATATTTAATAGGACAATGGAAGCACTTGAACTCAAAAGGACAATGGGTACAAAACATTTTGCTTTCTTTGCTTTTTTAGAATGAAATGATGTTGACTTAATATATGATTTCACTCTTTCCAGTAGGTAATCTGCTGATTGTTTGCGGGTGCTGTAGATTTCCTTTTTGAATCACGTCAAAGTCTGTGTTGTGCCCCTGGATAAGAAACAACCCACTCCAGCCTTCTGTGGCTGTCTTTAACAGTTGATTTAAAAAAAAAACTGGCTTCACAAAATTGACAATAAAAAGTCGTTTTCTGGAATCAATATTAAGTTGAATTTGTTTACACACATCTCTATTCACCAAGTGTCGAAAATAAGTTTGGGCCGTTCTTTCTTATTGTGCTTGTGTTTTCAAAAGTCAATAAACTTTCCTTATTTGTTATTGCACTATTTTTTTTGTTAATGCACACTGAGCACTGGCTTTGATGTATTGGTCATTGTAGTAGGAATGGACCCAAGCCTGTTTTTGATGACTTTTATGAATCTTTATATCTTGAAGACATTTCATCTTGGAAATGAAATGGCACTGTGAACAGCTCATAAGCAAAACGTATGCCCACTGGTCAAAGTGCTGCATTGTATTACTCGAGCAAAAGTACAGATCCTCCTGGTCAGATTTTCTTCAAAGTGAAAAGTTGCTCAGTCAAAGACCAATTTGCCGTAGAAAATACTTAGGCATTTAAATCACTAATGACTAAGGTTTACATTCCTCGTGTGCATCCTGAACATCCGAGTTACCACAAGCTAACGTTTTTTTCCGTTTCGTTTTATCACAAAAGACGACAAAGTTATTATAAGAAATGTAACGCGCGCAGAAAAGAGCGCATATTTTTCCGCACATTTTTAATGGAATTGAAATGATCATAACTTTGGTTTTAATGGATGGATTCGCATAAAAAAAATCACTCAGACGTAGCTATGGGTCTCCACTTCAGCCGTCTACGTTGCTTGGTTTTCATGCTACAGGGTCCTAAAGCCGACCATGTTTCAAAACGCACCGGTGCGGGCGTCGACCCCGAAGGGTTAATGACCGATTATCGATTTGTACGTCCAAAGATCGATTTTTTAAAATTCAAATTATTTTCTACATTTCCCTCAGTGAACTTTTACCCCCGCCGCGTCACTAAATTCACGCAGGCGCGCTCGGTCTAAAAATAACTCGAAAACAATCATGGCGTCGGACAGAGATGGTAACGTTAGCGTAACACTTAAGACACCTGAGACACTGAAGGCGCCAATTTGGAGGAATTTCGGGTTCCGGGAAATAGAAGGGACCAACGAGCTGGACAAAAGTAAAGCGGTCTGCAAAAAGTGCGGAATTGAAGTAAAGCACTGTGGTAATATCACCAACTTAAAGAATCATCTGCGGCGGCATCACCCTAACCTGTCCTTGGGACCGCAGCAGACGAAGCTGGACATTGGAGTTTGAAAAATGCTCAACCATTACATTTTATACTTCCAGTTTCAGTACTGGCAGTGTGTGAGCAGTTTTAAAATAAAAATGCTTTTGGTAGCAACCGCTTTTGGGTGAATTCTTAATTATTTTCAAGCATAATAATAATGCACTGGTTAGTGTCCCAGTAGGAATCCACTGTTGCAGATGTAGTCACCTCAATGTTGTCCTCCATTTATTGTCCTGAATTATCTGAAAGCACTGGGGCCTCCATAATTTACGTTATCAGTGCAAAGAAAAGCAACAAGGGACGGACAATATGGCGGCACAGTATGCGATCACGTGGTTTTGTGACGTCTGTGAATGAGCTCTATAGCCAAAGCAATAACATCGCCATGGAGACAAGCAGGCAGCGGACTTTCCACCAGAGAAGTTCCAAAGTGCACCTTAAAAAAATGACCCTTGCAGTGATGAAGAAATCAGACAAAACAAATAGTGATTACCATGTTTGGGAGTAAAGGGAGTAAAAAATGAAATGGTAAAGCTTTATATTATATAAAATCAACCTTCTTCCTTGCTTATTTTTGGAGTAGCATCCCAGCTCAAATATTAGCATTAACCCTGTCCCATATCCAACCATAAAAGAGATGAACTGTAGAGCCCCCATTTTGCACTTAGCTGAGCAGGGTGCATTAATAAGTAAATATATCACTCCTTTTGGCAGGCCATTATAGAGAGCCTTGTAAACATTATTGGCTGCGTTTATTGTGCAGAGCCAGACAAAGCATAATTTGCTCGGCTCAATGAAGCTGCCAGCTAAAGTCACTGCCAAAAACACAGCAAGTTATGTTCCTATCATTTAGTCCGTTTTCCTTGGCATGATGAGGGCCAATGGAGAATGATAGTTTTGGCACTCTGGTTATGGTGAAATATGGCCTGGTTGGCACTGATTAGAATGTCTTGATTTAGGGACAGTTGGGCCTTAACTAAAGTTCATTCAGCCATTCATTATAATATTTACATTTGCTTGTGCTTCATAGACTTGGTATTTCCGTAGTTTAACTTAACTTAAATAATGTAGAGCAGGGGTGTCAAACTCATTTAGGCCGCGGGCCGGACATAATGTAAAACATAAAACTATTAAAAAATATAAGAAATAAATAGCTTTATATAGCCTACTCTGTTTTGAAGCAATTACTGGATCGATAAAAATATTACAAAACGTTTGTTCTCATAAACTGAAATGTATTTAGAAAAACAGGTGTAATTTCACCGATATTGTGCTTCAGTTTATGTGCATTACAACTTCAGAGTTGATCTACAGTTCTACACAGAGATAAACATTTGACTTTATAACAAAATAAACTTCTCAAGATCTAAAAAAACGTTTAAATGTACTAACTAACATTTCCACGTCTGTGTAGTTATCTGTACACCTGAACTGACACACCACTAAACTTCTGCACAAAAGTGCTTAAAGTGCACTTCTCCCTCGGCAGCTCACACAGCAGTGCAGCAGAGCCCCGTGGGGGAAGGGCGGCCACCGGCGGCATTAGTGCCGCCACAGTTTTTGCGATAAAAACGGTTACGGATGTAATTACAGTTCTATGAATCGATTTAAAAAAAAAAAATAATAATAATGTTTTTTTTTAAATATAAATTTGAAATGTTCGGCGGGCCGGATTAAAAGGTCTGGCGAGCCGTATTTAGCCAGAGTTGGACACCTATGATGTAGAGCTTTAAATCGCACATGACAGGTGTTTTTCGTATTTTCATTATTACTTGATTTGGTGAGTCTCATTGGTAAATATTTACCACGGTCAAGCTGCAGTTTATAAAGAAAAAAGAAAGACAATTACAAAAGGTAGAGCTGAGTTCTGTGTCATCCAACATCCACACACAGCGGACAACATTTTCTGAACAAACATTTAACAAAATAAAGGTGGTATTAGGTGATCATAAATGGAGTTGGAGATGTAATCGCTAACTGAGGTTCAGGAGCGGGACCACGCCTCAACCTATACTCCACAAGTAAACACGCCCCACTCTCTAACCACACCTCTAATTACCCAGAAGCCCTATTTATAAGGCCTATTCACAGCATATCTTGTCGTCTCAGCTCTCTCGACCCCGCCCTCCCACCATCTTCACCATATCACATCACCATCTACGGAGGGGGGGTTCTGAATC
This sequence comes from Eucyclogobius newberryi, assembly GCF_026437365.1. Lineage (NCBI taxonomy): Eukaryota > Metazoa > Chordata > Actinopteri > Gobiiformes > Gobiidae > Eucyclogobius > Eucyclogobius newberryi. Next base: position 17,276,215 of record NW_027315945.1, read on the forward strand.
GGCTGGGTTGATCACCTGAGACAGAGCCCCCATCCTGAGTCTCTACCCAGCCAACTCTCGTGCTCGATCGTCGCTGCATCGTCGCTACATCGTGGCTCGATCGTCGCTTCACTGTCCATCTCCATCGTCGATCTCCATCGTCGAGCTCCATCTCCGATCTCCATCGTCTCTCCCCATCGCCGATCTCCATCGTCTCTCCCCATCGCCGACCTTCATCCCCGAGCTTCATCGCCGAGCTCCATCGCCGAGCTCCATCGTCGAGCTCCATCGTCGTTATCAATAAATATTCTTTCATACTCGATTGTGGCATGGTCCCTGCTAGTGAAGCTATTCGGTATGACAGTGTGAAAATACCAAGACGTATGTCACATCTACTGCTCATGTCCAACCAGGAAGTACAGAAAAAAATCCAACTGTGGAGAATGAGGCAATTTTTTGTTTTATTTACTGTTTGTAAAATCATATCATGTTCACTCCATTTTAGTGAAATGTGAAGTCTAATCTGCCATTTGCGCTTAAAACTATCTATCAAGAGGTGACACCAACAACAAGTTACAGGTCATATCTGTGAAGCGGTCACCCTACTCACAGCTGAAACGCGTGCTTGTCAAGGTACATACAGTGTAGAATCAAATTCATATTAGACGGATACTTTAATGCCATAACGTGGAACATTAAAGCCATTCGAGAGCATGCAATTTGTCAATACAAATATCGGTAGTAGAGGCCACTCTGCCTGCTTTTGCTACTAGTGACTCAAATGCGTCTTGATTGGGCTAGAGCAACGCCGGCGTCTGGTATGTGGACTGCCGCTTCTGTCCCAACGTCTTTGTTTTGTTAGTCGTTTCCATTGTTTTGTTTTGTTCCCGCGTCTCTGTGTTGTCTTCTGTCTACATCCCTGTTCCTTAACTTCATCGGACATTACTGCACCGTCCATCGCTCATCTCCTCCCTCACTTCTGGACTATCTACTGCCCTAGCCGCCAGCTAACAGCTGGCTTAACACCTGCGGAGGTCCGTCATGGTATCGCGGGGCCTCCCTGCCGTGCAGACAAGGTCTGGGGCAACCAACGCCACTCACTCCACCAGCTTCAACACCCGGTCCACTGCTGCTTTTTCACAACTCTCTGCCCACCAGCTTCTAGTTAACCAGCCTCTAGCCACCGCCAACATTCTAACTGGATTACTCTCATCTGCTGCTACGTTCCATCTCCTCCTCGGACTATCACTCCCACGCCTCCAGGCCACCGCTCCACCAACTTCTCGCCTACTCACCTACACCGCTGCTGACCTTCACCTCCTCAACCATAACCACCGTCTCCCAGCTGCTGCTGCCTCTGCAGCTAGCTCAGCTGGGATCCTTCGCCGGCCCCGCTACATCCACAGGGGCTCTGGTCTCTCCCATAACCAACACTCCAACGACGGCTCACCTATCCCCTCACTCTGGACTAGTTTTCGCCCCCCTGTCACCCCCACCTGCCGCACTGCCAACCTCAGCAACCTCCGCCCCCCCACCCCTGCGCCCCCATCCATCTCCGCGCCCCCATCCATCTCCCTTGCACTGCTGAACTGCCGCTCCCTCGCCAACAAATCACCTGTTATATCTGAACTGCTACTGGACAATAACATTGATCTGCTTCTCCTCTGTGAAACATGGCAACAGCCCCTGGACTTCTATGCTCTCAACCAAGCCACTCCCTCCAACTACACTTACACTGCCAAACCCCGCCTCTCCGGGCGTGGGGGAGGTCTTGCTGTTATTCATAAAAAATCTACATCCATCACTGAACTGAACCTCAACCTTCCATCCATCTCATCATTTGAATACCTCGCCTTCTCCCTCCCCAACTCTATCACCGCTATCCTGATCTATCGTCCCCCAAAGCCCCACCCCTCTTTCCTCACTGAATTGTCTGAACTCCTCACCATCGCATCCTCTCTCTCTGCCCGCCTCCTACTCACTGGTGACTTCAACATCCACATTGACTGCCCCAACGCCCCACTGACATCCGACTTCCTCTCTCTCCTGGACTGCTTCCATCTCACCCAACATATTGACTTCCCCACCCATACCAAAGGCCACACTCTGGACTTAGTCTGTTCCTCTCTCCTACCCATATCTAAGCCCCACCCCCTCCCCTTCCCACTCTCTGATCATCTCTGCATCCTTTTCTCCGCCCCCCTACCCTCGCCCCACAACCCCAAAAAACGCACCATCACCTACCGCAATATCAAGTCAGTCAACCCCCTCACGCTCTCCCAGCTCATATCCTCTGCTTTCCCCCCTGACTCCCCCCCCCCCCCCCCTCTTCCCCCGACGACTATGCTGTCATGCTCAACACCACCCTCTCCGACTCCCTTGACTCCCTAGCCCCCTGGAAAACCTCCTCCGTCTCATACATCAACCCCGCCCCCTGGTACACCCCTGAACTCCGCACCATGAAGCAGACTGGCCGCCAACTCGAACGACTCCTCAAAAGAACCCGCCTCACCGTCCACGCCGAAGCTTTCAAATTACACATCTCCTCCTACCGTGACGCTCTCCAAGCCGCCAAATCTGCCCACCTCTCCACCCTCATCAACAGCTCCCACCGGAGCCCTCGCACCCTGTTCTCCACCGTCAACAAGCTGCTCCAGCCACCGGACATCACTCCACCCTCCTCCCCTGACCTCTGCAACTCTTTCCTCCTTGCCTTCAATGACAAAATTTCCAAAATCAACAGCTCCATGACTGCCGTCTCCATTAACTCCATCACCACCCCCACCCCTGCCCCCCCTCCGCTCCCTGACCACCCACCCTTCCCTGCCCTCACCACCTTCTCCTCTGTTAACTCCTCTCATATCATAGACCTCATCACCGCTTCCAAAACCACCACCTGCTCTCTCGACCCCCTCCCAACGAATCTAACCAAGGCCTGCCTCCCTGCTCTCATCCCCCATCTCACCACCCTCTTCAACCAGTCTTTATCCCTCGGCCATGTTCCTTCCATCTACAAACTGGCCTCCATCACCCCCATCCTCAAAAAACCCACCCTAGACTCCGCCAACCTCTCCAACTACCGCCCCATCTCCAACCTGCCGTTCCTCTCAAAAAAGCTGGAACGCATCGTCGCCGCCCAACTTCACACCCACCTCCAGTCAAACAACCTCTATGAACCCCTCCAATCTGGCTTCCGCCCACTTCACAGCACTGAAACAGCCCTGGTCAAAGTACTCAACGATCTCCTCACCTCTGCAGACTCCGGGGCCCTCAACATCCTGTTACTACTAGACCTCAGCGCAGCCTTTGACACTATAAACCATTCCATCCTCCTACAAAGGCTGCGCCAACTGGGTGTTGAGGGCTCTGCACTTGACTGGCTCACATCCTACCTCACCAACAGGCAAGAGTTCATTTCCCTCTCCGGTCACTCATCCACCCTCTCCCCAGTAACGCAGGGGGTCCCCCAGGGCTCAGTCCTCGGCCCCCTCCTCTTCATCTGCTACATCTTCCCCCTTGGTCACATCCTCCGCCAACTCAACCTGGACTTTCACTGCTACGCTGACGACACCCAGATATACCTCACCACCAAATCCACCCAAAACCCTCCCCTCAGCCACATTGAAACCTGCATCTCAACAATAAAATCATGGCTCACTCTCAACTTCCTCAAACTGAACAGTGACAAAACAGAGCTCCTCCTCATTGGCACCAAATCCACTCTCAATAAAACTGGTCCCTTTTCACTCAGCATCGACACCTCGACCATCACCCCCTCTACCCTGGTACGCAATCTCGGTGTCATAATGGACCCCACCCTCTCCTTCACTCCCCATGTCAGCCACATCGTCAAGACCTCATACTTCCACCTCCGCCGCATCGACAAAATCCGACACTGCCTAACCCTCCCCGCTGCTGAATCCCTCATCCATGCCTTCATCTCCTCCCGCCTTGACTACTGCAACTCCCTCCTCACTGGCATCTCCTCCCATTCCCTCCATAGACTCCAAATGGTCCAAAACTCCGCTGCCCGCCTCCTCACCCACACCCGGTCCCGTGATCACATCACTCCCGTTCTCCGCTCTCTCCACTGGCTCCCCATCAAGCAGCGCATAAACTTTAAAATACTCCTCCTCACCTTCAAAGCTCTTCACCACCTTGCCCCCCCCTACCTGTCTGACCTCCTCATCCCCCACCGCCCCACCCGATCTCTCCGATCCTCCTCCTCTCTCACCCTGACTGCACCAACATCCCGACTCAAAACTTTTGGCGACAGAGCATTCTCCCGAACAGCACCCCGACTCTGGAACTCCCTCCCCCAACCTGTCCGCCACTCTCCCTCACTCACAACATTCAAATCCCGCCTAAAAACATACCTCTTCACCCAAGCCTATGACCTCCCCTACCCCTAGCCTCCTCTACCCCATTGCCTACACTTCTACCCCCTGTTACATCCCCATCTTTTTCTCTCTACTTCTTCTGTCTTGTTCATTTTATCTGTATATTAATGTGTTCTGTACGTGTTGTCCCCCCTGTCTGTAAATACCCCCCCCTTTTTTATTATGTTCAGCGTCTTTGGGTCACTGAAAAGCGCTATATAAATAAAAGTTATTATTATTATTATTATTATTAGTGTTTTGAAGTTTGTACCGGTCAAAAATGTTTAGCTGCAGTGAAAATCGTTCAATTAGAAGAAACAACTCGAACACTGACATGATGGTGACTGCGGAGTCATGGAGACGGGCTGAACATGCATGATGGAAACGTGTGAGTGAAACAAAACACAACTCCAGGTATGTTTTTGACACAGATAAAACAGAGTACTGGGAATCGTGGTACTAGTTCTTATATCGTATCGTCTAAATGACATAAGTTGACCATCTGCTGTTCCATGCTCTGCCGTCACACCTGAGTCAGAGCTCCAGCCGGCTGCGTGTTGCGAGCCTGTTCTGTGATTACTCGGAGGATAGATGGTTATCAGATGGACTCACAGCTGCAGCGGCTCCAGACTGTAGGCACAGCACACACTTACACATTTGAGCTAAGGTTCAGGACTGCAGAAGCACTGCAGTATGCTCTGTCTGCCTCCGCTGCTTATTTTGTGGTGTAATTATGGATTCCATACCAGGCAAATCTAGCCTCAAGTAATGCACAAAAACAATGAATCTTCCTGTTGGCTGTAATGACATTCTTGCACTATGGACTAATAAAACAGTCAGGAAGTGGTAATTGTTTTAGCCCAGTTACATAACTATTAACAACACTAAGTTAAAGCCCAATTACATAATATTTTAGGCAAAACCCTTTCATTTTTTTAATGGGTTGTATCTCCACAAACCTGCCTTGTACTTTGCATGGAGGAGCCTTCTCCTGCTTGTTTCCATGGAAAGGTTATTCTTTTGGCTTTAATATTCCACAGTATGACACAAAATATATCAATGTCAATGGAGAATGTTCAGAAGTATTGTTTTAACTTTGTATTTCTATGGAATCAAGCAGGGCTTTCCACCTCCAGACATTTACATACTGTTACTTTAAATAAAAACACATTTTGTTGTTTAAACTGTATTTATACTATGCATTTTTATCTGAAACATATTTACCTTTCTATTCTATACTATTCAATTCTATGCTTAGATAAATAAGGGGCTTCAAGTGTATTTGGGCAAAATAATCAACTCTATTTTATCTTTCGTTCTCAATGATTAGAGCCCCCAGGTATTGCTGGCTTCTTGCAAGGTTTGAAACGCTAGATAAGAAGTGTTTCTGTTATTATTGCATGGTTTAGTAAAGTCTTAATACGTGCATCTAGCTATAGCATCCATAATAAATGCATCCGTCTCAGCATGTGCCTGTGCTTGAGGAGGCAGATGCAGTAAAGTCTGCTCTGACATACCCTAAGACCTTGGATGGACCTCATGGTCTTAGTGCTCCTGATTTAACACCAAGTGCTTGACTCAGCCTAAACCACAATAGTCACTTTGGGATGAGAATGTGTTTTTACAATACATGAGTATTTGGATTACATTTGAAGACGGTCAAAGAGCCTGGAATGAGGCAACAAGGCAGAAGTCCCCAGTGTCCAAGTAACAAAGCCTGACTACTTTGGGAAAATACTATGTATACTCACTTTTACATTGAACTAAAACTTATATGAAAAACAGGCCCTTGAGGAATCTAAATGTATGTAAAATAATGAAGAAAATACTCCTCTACAGCTACTTCAATTATTATTAGTTACAATTGTTTTACTAATACAAAAAAGCATTGCTCTTCCTCTACTACTGCCACTACTTTTATTCTTATTAACAGTGTACATTCTTATCACTGAGCCACAGCTGCCCCATGGCACCTAATATTGCTTATGTTCCCATCAACCGTAACAAAACATGCACAATGGGTCAAATGCTCCAGCTATATTCCTGAACAAGCTGAGCTCAAGCTCTGGAGCTGTGTCCCTGATCGCAGTACAGCTCCTGGCAGGTTGTCCCAGCCAACACTGATGTTTGAAGGATGCAGAGATGCAGATCCCTGATCCTGAGGGATTAATAAAATATACAAAATAACCTGGTCCTGGTTTCTGAGATCTGACGTTATCTGGGATTGACAAGGACAATACTTATACCACTCCTACAACTACTGGAATGTATTGAAAAATGAGTAACCAACTCTAGCAAAGTAAAACAAAAACAAAAAAACTTCCAATTAAGCTACTGACAAGTAGTGACAAAAATATGCTACATTTTCAAAATAAAAATGGGGAAATGGGGAGTGATGCGACTATAAAAACCATCAGAACCAAACAGCTTTAACCAAACTGCTGACTTGTTAGCAGAACAGCAGTGGTTGCTGCGTGCAGAAGAATGGGCAGAGTTTCCTTTTGGTTTCTTGTGGCAGTTCAGACCAGGAGCCTGTGTCTGTGCCACATCTGGAACCGATTTGAAACGCGAGACTGTGGGGACTGCATGAAAGACTGACGATCACCCGCACCAGATAGGGAAAGCACAGTTAGTCCAGGCAACTTCATCCCAACACAAACAGAGCAACACCCAAGCCAATCATTACCATAACAAGGACACAGCCAATAATCAATAATGCAAAAAACTGAGATTGATTAGTGGGACGGATAAGAAGTGCGCAATTGAGTACGATAGTGCTTTAAAAACAGATCTATCAAATATTAGCAGACAAATCTACATTTTGACCTAAAAGCCAAATGCATTCACACCAAACTGTTTTACAACCTTAACCTGAACTGCAGTGCCATGTACAGTGTTGCCATGTCATTACTTTGATTATTGTTATTTTTTCTGAGAGCGCCATTTACCAATAGCCTGTTTCCCTCTACCCGGGTGGTAAGGTTTTTGATTGTTTCGCGCGGCTTCGCAGTGGCACAGTCATGTCCAAAGTGAGATCTCGAGTCCTACAAGTGCAAAGGGTGTGACAGTTTTCACATCTGTTGAATGTGTATGGTGACTCTGTGACTGTGTGTGACTGTGTGTGACTCTCTGTGACTCTGTGTGACTCTGTGTGACTGTGAGACTGTGAGACTGTGTGACTGTGTGACTCTGTGTGACTGTGTGACTCTGTGTGACTCTGTGAGACTGTGAGACTGTGAGACTGTGAGACTGTGTGACTGTGTGACTCTGTGTGACTGTGTGACTCTGTGTGACTCTGTGTGACTGTGACTGTGACTGTGTGACTCTGTGAGACTCTGTGTGACTCTGTGTGACTGTGAGACTGTGTGACTGTGACTGTGTGACTCTGTGACTGTGACTATGTGACTCTGTGTGACTGTGAGACTCTGTGACTCTGTGATTCTGTGATTCTGTGACTCTGTGATTCTGTGACTTTGTGACTCTGTGATTCTGTGACTTTGTGACTCTGTGACTCTGTGACTCTGTGACTCTGTGACTCTGTGACTCTGTGACTCTGACTGTGTGACTCTGTGACTGTGTGACTGTGTGACTCTGTGACTCTGTGACTCTGTCACTGTGTGACTCTGTGACTGTGTGACTGTGTGACTCTGTGACTGTGTGACTCTGTGACTGTGTGACTGTGTGACTCTGTGACTGTGTGACTCTGTGACTGTGTGACTGTGTGACTCTGACTGTGTGACTCTGTGACTCTGACTGTGTGACTCTGTGACTCTGTGACTGTGTGACTGTGTGACTGTGTGACTGTGTGACTCTGTGACTCTGTGATTCTGTGACCGTGTGACTGTGTGACTCTGTGACTGTGTGACTGTGTGACTGTGTGACTCTGTGACTGTGTGACTGTGTGACTCTGTGACTCTGTGACTCTGTGACTGTGTGACTGTGTGACTGTGTGACTGTGTGACTCTGTGACTGTGTGACTGTGTGACTGTGACTGTGAGACTCTGTGACTCTGTGACTGTGTGACTCTGTGACTCTGTGACTGTGTGACTGTGTGACTGTGTGACTCTGTGACTCTGTGACTGTGTGACTCTGTGACTCTGTGACTGTGTGACTGTGTGACTGTGTGACTGTGACTGTGAGACTGTGAGACTGTGAGACTCTGTGACTGTGTGACTGTGTGACTGTGACTGTGAGACTGTGAGACTGTGAGACTGTGAGACTCTGTGACTCTGTGACTCTGTGACTCTGTGACTGTGTGACTGTGTGACTGTGTGACTGTGTGACTGTGTGACTGTGAGACTGTGTGACTGTGTGACTGTGTGACTGTGACTGTGTGACTGTGACTGTGAGACTGTGAGACTGTGAGACTGTGAGACTCTGTGACTCTGTGACTCTGTGACTGTGTGACTGTGTGACTGTGTGACTGTGTGACTGTGTGACTGTGTGACTCTGTGACTGTGTGACTCTGTGACTGTGTGACTGTGTGACTGTGTGACTGTGAGACTGTGAGACTGTGAGACTCTGTGACTCTGTGACTCTGTGATGGTGGTGGAGCTGATGTAGAAACAGAGGAAGTTCACCACAGAAAATGGAGAGTGACTGAATGAAATTACACATATTTAAAGCTGTGCTAAACTATCCATCCATCCATCCATCTTCTGCCGCTTTATCCGGGGCCGGGTCGCGGGGGCAGCAGTCTGAGCAGGGACTCCCAGACTTCCTTCTCCCCAGACACTTCCTCTAACTCCTCCGGGGGGATCCCGAGGCGTTCCCAGGCCAGCCGAGAGACATAGTCTCTCCAGCGTGTCCTGGGTCTTCCCCGGGGCCTCTTCCCGGTGGGACATGCCTGAAACACCTCCCGAGGGAGGCGCCCAGGAGGCATCCGGAACAGATGCCCGAGCCACCTCAGCTGGCTCCTCTCGACGTGGAGGAGCAGCGGCTCTACTCCGAGCTCCCCCCGTGTGGCCGAGCTCCTCACCTTATCTCTAAGGGAGCGCCCAGCCACCCGGCGGAGGAAACTCATTTCGACCGCTTGTATCCGCGATCTTGTTCTTTCGGTCACTACCCAAAGCTCATGACCATAGGTGAGGGTAGGAACGTAGACCGACCGGTAAATAGAGAGCTTTGCCTTTCGGCTCAGCTCCCTCTTTACCACAACGGTCCGATGCAGCGACTGCATCACTGCAGCCGCTGCACCGATCCGCCTGTCGATCTCACGCTCCATCCTTCCCTCACTCGTGAACAAGACCCCGAGATACTTGAACTCCTCCACTTGGGGCAAGGACACCCCACCCACCTGGAGAGGGCAAGCCACCTTTTTCCGGTCGAGAACCATGGCCTCGGATTTGGAGGTGCTGATTCTCATCCCAGCCGCTTCACACTCGGCTGCAAACCGTCCCAGTGCATGTTGCAGGTCCGGGTTTGATGGAGCCATCAGGACAACATCGTCTGCAAACAGCAGAGATGAGATCCTGTGGTCCCCAAACCGGACCCCCTCCGACCCCTGACTGCGCCTAGAAATTCTGTCCATAAAAATTATGAACAGAACCGGTGACACAGGGCAGCCCTGGCGGAGTCCAACATGCACTGGGAACAGGTCTGACTTACTGCCGGCAATGCGAACACAGCTCCTGCTCCGGTCATACAGGGACCGGACAGCCCTGAGCAAAGGGCCCCGGACCCCGTACTCCCGGAGCACCCCCCAAAGGACACCCCGAGGGACACGGTCAAAAGCCTTCTCCAGATCCACAAAGCACATGTGGACTGGTTGGGCAAACTCCCATGAACCCTCGAGCACCCGATGGAGGGTATAGAGCTGGTCCAGTGTTCCACGACCGGGACGAAAACCACTCTGCTCCTCCTGAATCCGAGGTTCGACTATCGGTCGGATTCTCCTCTCCAGTACCTTGGAATAGACCTTACCCGGGAGGCTGAGGAGTGTGATCCCTCTGTAGTTGGAACACACCCTCCGGTCCCCCTTCTTGAACAGAGGGACCACCACCCCGGTCTGCCAGTCCAGAGGCACGGTCCCCGAACGCCACGCGATGTTGCAGAGACGTGTCAACCAAGACAGTCCTACAACATCCAGATACTTTAGGTACTCAGGGCGGATCTCATCCACCCCCGGAGCCCTGCCACCGAGGAGTTTGCGGACAACCTCAGTGACTTCAGCTTGGGTGATGGATGAGCCATCCTCCGAGTCCCCGGTCTCTACTTCCTCTTCAGAAGACGTGACTGAGGGATTAAGGAGATCCTCAAAGTATTCCTTCCACCGTCCGACGACATCCCCAGTCGAGGTCAGCAGGCCTCCACCCGCACCGTAAACGGTGTTTGTGAGACACTGCTTCCCCTTCCTGAGGCGCCGGACGGTTTGCCAGAATTTCTTTGGTGCCGACCGATAGTCCTCCTCCATGGCCTCCCCGAACTCCTCCCAGGCCCGGGTTTTTGCCTCTGCGACAGCACGAGCCGCGGCTCGCTTGGCCTGCCGATACCCGTCGATGACCTCCGGAGACCTACAAGCCAGAGTGGCCTGATAGGCCTCCTTCTTTAGTCTGACGGCATCCCTTACTTCCGGTGTCCACCACCGGGTTCGGGGGTTGCCGCCACGACAGGCACCGGAGACCTTGCGACCACAGCTCCGAGCAGCCGCATCAACAATGGAGGCGGAGAACATGGTCCACTCGGACTCAATGTCCCCAGCCTCCCCCGGGACATGGGAGAAGCTCTCCCGGAGGTGCGAGTTGAATACCCTACTGACAGAGGGCTCCACTAGACGTTCCCAACAGACCCTCACAATGCGCTTGGGTCTGCCAAGTCTGTCCGGCTTCCTCCTCCGCCAGCGGATCCAACTCACCACCAGGTGGTGATCGGTTGACAACTCTGCCCCTCTCTTCACCCGAGTGTCCAAGACACGCGGCCGGAGGTCTGATGACACGACAACTAAGTCGATCATTGACCTCCGGCCTAGGGTGTCCTGGTGCCACGTGCACTGATGGACACCCTTGTGCTTGAACATGGTGTTCGTTATGGACAATCCGTGGCTAGCACAGAAGTCCAATAACTGAACACCGCTCGGGTTCAGATCGGGGAAGCCGTTCTTCCCGATCACCCCTCTCCAGGTGTCACTGTCATTGCCCACGTGGGCGTTGAAGTCCCCCAGTAGAACAACGGAGTCCCCGGTCGGTGCACTGTCCAGTACCCCTCCCAAGGACTCCAAGAAGGCCGGGTACTCTGCACTGCTGTTCGGCCCGTAGGCCGCCACAACAGTGAGAGACCTGTCCCCCACCCGAAGGCGGAGGGACGCGACCCTCTCGTTCACCGGGGTAAACTCCAACACGTGGCGGCTGAGCTGAGGGGCTATCAGCAAGCCCACACCAGCCCGCCGCCTCTCCCCGCGGGCAACACCAGAGAAGTGGAGCGTCCAGCCCCTCTCGAGGAGATGGGTTCCAGAGCCCAAACTGTGCGTGGAGGTGAGGCCGACTATATCTAGTCGGTATCGCTCAACCTCCCGCACAAGCTCAGGCTCTTTCCCCCCCAGCGAGGTGACATTCCATGTCCCCAGAGTTAGTCTCTGTGTCCGGAGATCTGGTCGCCGAGGCCCCTGCCGTCGACTGCCGCCCAGATCTCTCTGCACCGCCCCCCTATGGATCCTCCTGCGGGTGGTGGGCCCACGGGAGGGCGGCCCCACGTCGCTCTTTCGGGCTGTGCCCGGCCGGGCCCCGTGGGGTAAGACCCGGCCACCAGGCGCTCGCCATGGAGCACCCATCCCAGGCCTGGCTCCAGGATGGGGCCCCGGTGACGCCGATCCGGGCGACGTGAACTGCCTTGATTGTGTCGTCGTCATAAGAGGCTTCTGAACCGATCTTTGTCTGACCCGTCACCTAGGACCTGTTTGCCTTGGGAGACCCTACCAGGGGCATGAAGCCCCCGACAACATAGCTCCCGGGATCATTCGGGCACTCAAACCCCTCCACCACGTTAAGGTGTCGGCTCAAGGAGGAGGTACTGTGTGCAGCATTATTTTCAGATGACAGATTTGCTTCAATACAAACACATCTAACACATCTAACAATGATCGGGTTCTATTTTATGTTATCTTTTTCTTCCAAAGTGAGTTATATTCTTAATTCTGAATGCATTCTATTCACTGTCATCAAGATTGTGTAGGATTTGGAGAATTGTTGAGGTTTATACGGGCAAAAACCCATTCACCATTCAATTGTTCTCTATGAGTGGTCAGATATTTTAACTTCAATATCTCAGAACTACCCAAAACGCATATTGATCCCATCATGGTCAGATATTTTAACTTCAATATCTCAGAACTACCCAAAACGCATATTGATCCCATCATGGTCAGATATTTTAACTTCAATATCTCAGAACTACCCAAAACGCATATTGATCCCATCATGGTCAGATATTTTAACTTCAATATCTCAGAACTACCCAAAACGCATATTGATCCCATCATTTCAAATGGGACAAATGTACAAAGCAAAAGCACCGGGCATGTGCCACTTCACAGAGAAACCACCAACAGCAATGTCTATGTACATGGCCAGACTACAATTACACTGACATATTGCTCTGAGATAAACAGTCATTTAGACAAGTACCAGTCATTACTGCAGTCACAAGGATGTCACTTCAAAAAGGGTTCCTCTTGGGTTACATAGACGTGCCTTTGCAGTTACAGAATTCGTATTAACATTGGCACGGAGCCATGTGAATAATAAGACGACTGTGTAGGATCTGACAGGACTTGCTTTTGTATGACTTTGTTTAAAAACTATGCTTGAACCATTTCTTCATTAAAAAAAAATACAAACCCAAACAGCAGAGGTGAAAGAAGTACTAAAAGCAGTTAGATAAAATATAAATACTGCAAATACATAAAAAAGTGTAATGGTATGTAGTGTGACTTTAATGGAGGCTTGCATTTAAAGTAACACAGTACAAAAAAAAGTTAAATCATATTTTAGGATTAGTCATTTTTACTGTGGTTATGTTTTACTTTTACACTTCAGAAAACACTTCAGTACTTTTCACTCTTAAAGTACTTTAATTAACCATGCGGAAAGTACGTTTTTAATGGAATACTTTTACTTGAGTCGCTCCTGTATTTGTACTTTTACTGAAGTGAGGAAAACTAAGTACTTCTTCCACCTCTGCTTATTCTGCTATTCTACTTCAAAAAATAATACTTTGGTGAAATGTGTGATACAATGTGGACTGGACACGCGTAACTAACAAACTAGACGCACAATACACGTTTTGTCAGGTGTTTGTGTCCACCAACCCAGTCTTTCTTAAACGCGTGAATTATGGGCTGAGGTGTGAAAACCCGGGCAGTGAAATGAAGTATGGCGGGTTTATTAGCCCACATTGCACTTTTGACAAATTCCTCTAACCTCCAGCTCCAGGGTCGTAACTCACTCAAGTGTCATGCGTGCGTGTCCTGGATGTGCCTTCTCAGCTCAAAACTTTGCATGACCTGTTCCAACTTCTGCAAGCTCAAACAATCGACAACAGTAGCTGATCTTACCATGCTTGGTCTTCTTTGGTGAAGTCATCCCACTTTCAACTTGAGGAAAATTGTCATTTTTGTGTGCGTAAAAGCGATGTGTCCAATTACTTTGGATAAACGCCGGTCCTGGTCCATCCTCGCGTCACGATGCAAGTTTGGATCCAAAATGAACTGCAGCCAATCATGCTATAAGAAGTTTTAGTCTAATGAGCAGAAAAATGTGTATTTCTATGTGTGCTTTATCTGTTTTTTTATGTGCAAAGAGTGCCAGTCTGTCTCCTGGGAGCCGGGCGCGTTTGTGCGTCTGGCAAACTGCGCTCTTCAAAGTACAAGCACGACGTTTTTAAGGAGGTATGGTAAGGTCTGCTCACAGTGTAATCTGAGAAGAGTGCTCCGGGTTGGAGACTGGAGTGTCTGCACCGGGGAGGATAATGAGGACAGGCGCATAAGTAGACTTGAAAATGTCGCGTTAATTTGCTTCAAATTGAGACATGTTTCTAATGGATAGAATACAAACGTGCTTTAAGATAAATGAGTTCTCCTGGTTTGACTTCGTGGACCAAGTGTAAAGCCACATTTCTGCTGCTGTTTTCAGACTCACTGTATAATACTAATGGGGTGTATTTTTATATTTTTTTAATGATTGTTTATTTCCAGATTTGTTGCCCAATGCCTCATTACAGTCATTGGGAAAACACTTTCATAATAATGATAATGCATAAGAACGCGCTTTTCTCGACCCTCAAAGTTTCTTCTACAAATGTTGAGCATTATTAATTCCACACGCTGTGATGGTAGCCACAGCTGCCCTGGGGCAGATTTATGGAAGCAAGGCCGCCAATGTGCGCCATCGGTTCCTCCACAATCCCACCACATTCATACTTAGCAAGGTGGTTGTAAGGACACAACCACAGTTTGTATTAGAACCACTGCTGCCCCATTGTGGCACCTATTTATTTAATGTATACTCTGAGTAAAGACTTCTGCATAACATGATGACATGATAACATGTATACGTGTATATATATATATATATATATATATATATATATATATATATATATATATATATATATATCTGTTATCATGTTATGCAGGACTCAGAGTACTGTTGTTGCAGTTTTCTGTTCCTTAGCAAAGGACAGAAGTCAAGTATAGATCACCACAAAAAACTACACATTCAACAGTTCACAGTGAGTGTTGCCTTTAGCAAAGGATATCTGTATGTCGAATATCTGTATGTCGAATATCTGTATGTCGAATATATGTATGTCGAATATCTGTATGTCGAAAATCTGTATGTAGGATATAAGATAAGATAATCCTTTAATATTCACACAAGGGGAAATTTCGTTGTTACAACGCAGTAGAACAGGAGGAAAGGACAGATTATAGGAAGTTTCAAAACACACTCTTAATAGAACTCTTATGAACAAAAAAACAAAACAAAAAATAAAAAAAATATCTGTATGTCGAATATCTGTATGTAGGATATCTGTATGTCGAATATCTGTATGTAGGATATCAGTATGTAGGATATCTGTATGTCGAATATCTGTATGTAGGATATCTGTATGTAGGATATCTGTATGTAGGATATCTGTATGTAGGATATCTGTATGTCGAATATCTGTATGTAGGATATCTGTATGTAGGATATCTGTATGTCGGATATTTGTATGTAGGATATCTGTATGTCGGATATTTGTATGTAGGATATCTGTATGTCGGATATTTGTATGTCGCATATCTGTATGTCGGATATTTGTATGTCGGATATTTGTATGTAGAATATCTGTATGTCGGATATCTGTATGTCGGATATTTGTTTGTCGGATATTTGTTTGTCGGATATTTGTATGTAGGATATCTGTATGTCGCATATCTGTATGTCGCAAATCTGTATGTCGGATATTTGTATATCATTTAAAAGGAGCATCAGCGCTCCTCAAATAGAGGAGGACGTCTTTCCAGAATCTGGTGTAGGAAGAGGCACAATCCTGATTATCAGCCCAGATCAGATGAGATCGGGCATTGACAAAGAGCTTTGGCCACTTTAGTAACTATATTTCAATAACTAAATATCTCCTGCCTTAAGTGCTCATATTCTCATTCATTTCCTGGTGTTAAGGCCTTTCTGGAAAATTGAAAGGAATGTAGGTCTGTTGTCCATATTAGGAATAAGAAGGTAATCCACAGTGTCTTCTAATAGTCCACACATTCTGTTTTGTCCATCATAAATACAGTATGTATTATAAGTACTTGACTTACAATAGTTCACATACTTTGGACTCTACAAGGGAAAATGTGAACCAGTGTGCTTTGTTATCCACATCTGCAAACTGTGCGCCTTCCCTCATTCTCCTCATAAAACACACATTGGTATCAAGAAAGAGAACTCTTTTGCATATGTTAAATGTCAGCACAGGACATGTTTAAATGACATGCTCTAAAATGTACACTCAAGTTTAAGTCATTAAAATGACTGACATAATAAAGTACAAAAAAGTGTAACACATTCTGTATGCTACATTCTGTGGCTTGGGTGTGGGAAAGTTTAAACACAGCGGTCTGTTGTTCCCATCAAGCGGCTGCAGTAAATCTATACGTCCTCTCCTCTGCCTGTTTCTTAAGGCATCTGAGTTTGCCCTTTGACCTCCAGCTGCTCCTGCACTCCCTCTGTCATCACTCCTCCATATTATGATTGTAAAGGCTGTTTAAATGACACTTTCTCAGATGGCGCCAATATTCCTGTGAAGATGCTATTCATTTATTCACAAAATAAAGTCCAAAAGAAAACATTTGATCCTATGGTTCCTTATCCAGCAACATTTAAATGTTTTACATGCACCATTTTACTTGTGGCCTCAGCTGAAGGAACAGGAACAGGAACATTTAACATATTGTAAAGGTTTTATTAATCAGCCATGGGCATTTTGGAAACATATATAGGAAACATTACATATTCATGTGCAGCTAATATAATGACCCACATGAGAACATAATGTTTCAGGCCATCATCATAAATGCATAATGAAGGTGTGATTTGAATAGCTGTTTCCACAAGAGAATAGCTGTTGTTGGAATTGTTGGAAGAGGGTGTCTACTGCCCTCTTGTGTTCAGTGTGTTCAGACTGTGATAATGTGTTAAACCAAGTACATTAAAAGTACATTGATTAATAGTCTTCTTCCTGTAAAAGGTTTTTGGGATATTTCACCCATATAGTGTGACGTCTGGATGTGATTATACAATGTAATCAAGTATAATTATTCTGCCTTACTAGGTTGTTTTCCCTGTATATATTTTATTAAGTGTTTTTGCCAAATAAATACAATATTCAGCTCGTACAATCCACAGATATTTCTAGTGTAGATTAATGTTAAATATGATAAAAGTGTCTCTAAATTGTAATTTGTCTCCCTTCGAGGCAACCGCTGTTGTGATTTTGGGCGTTACAACAAGACATTTATTGAATTAATACATATCATGCAAACTGTACAATATGAATATTCCAAATACTTCTTAAAGTATATAAATTGTTTTGAATCCATACCGTTTTGTTTTATTGGTGTATTATCGACATGCTATGACAGTCAGCTATAACTTTTAAATGCTCTTTAGCTCAGGTTGCCTAGTATTCCCTCATGCAGTGAGCAGTTATTATGTTAGTTCACAAGGCCAGTCTGAGTGTAGCACATGGTCCTCACAGATCTTGAATCAGGATCCTGGTCAGGAGTTCAGGAGTTCAGGAGGATCATCCTCTTGTGCACTCATGGGTTTAGAGTATTTGAGTAGCTGAGATACTGGAAGAACATGTCCCTCACAGCAGATACTTTACCATAAGTAGAGGGACACTATAATTGTTATAATGACAATACTTGTTAGCTTTGCAACAAGCTGATCTAGTGTGTGTGGATCAGAGGCCAGTAGGTAGCAGTGTTACTGTTTCTTTAATCTTTTCACAGTCAGACGTTAGATGCAGGGCCGGCCCAGCCTATAACCGAACTAAGCAGCCGCGTAGGGCCCCGAGGGGTTAATAGGGCCCCCAATCTGGCAACCCGTCTTATGCGAAGTGCAAGCGCAGCATGCGCCACTAGTGTAGTAGCGCTGCTGGCGCGGCAGCACACACAGCGGGAACACATAACGCACAAACCGCATTTATTTTTAATGACAATCTGGCAACCAAGACACCAAACCTGCGCTGATTGGGCAACTTCATTGTGCGCGAGCAGAACGAGAGCAAAACATAAACACAACACAACGTGGTCCCTGCGTGGTCCTCATGTCCAGAGGAATATATCCCCCTGATGCCGAAAAACGAAAGAAGAAACTTCTTGACGATGTAAAGAAACTGCAAACTCAACAACACTCTCCAGGTATTGAACTTCTCTTACAAAGAGACGGTTAATGCTGCTGTTTGAAACAACACGATTCTGTCACGTTAGTTCGCTCAGGCTGGAGGCGACGAGAGCTCTGCACCGCGCTTAATAATATGTGTGAATGAAAGATAATAAGCTTCACATTTACACCAGCCCCGTAGTGTCAGCTGCAGGTGAGGCCTGTGAGAGGCGTCTATGCCCCGGTCACTAAGAGGCGGAGATCCGGTCCGGACGAGCGCCGTCTCGTCCAGAACCTCTGACGTGAGACTTTGGAGTGAACAGTGTGCGGCCCCTGTCCCGGGCCCCTGTCCCGGGCCCCTGTGCAGCCTCAGTTAGAGATGAGCGGGTTTGAGTTTGCGTCCCTCTCTCTCACATCACCATGCGTGAGATCAATCGTGACTCGTGATGTCTGTTTGACTTTGACTTCTTAACGTGCAATAAGAGGAATGTAAAGGTTTATGCACGTAAGGTCCATCAGCCAATCACATCGCAGCATTGTTTCATGCAGGAGTCCAGTGTGTGATGTTCTGATCAGAACAAACATTTATATTGTAATTAACTTTTAATAGAACAATAAAACATTTCAATTTATTTAAAAAGCATCATTAGACTATTTGTTATAAATTATAATAAATTGATAGTGAAAAATAACCAGACATATTATAATTATGTCTGTTATAGAATAATACTATATATTTTCATACAAAAGTGGCAAAGCTGCAGAAACGCAGTCTCTTCACAATAGCTGGGTTTGGACCTTCACTTCTTGTTCTGTTCATTCTCTGGGAATAACATGTTTGTTTTATCAGTGTTAATTGTTAATCAAGCAATGCTTATGCCATTTGTTTAATTTAATATAACTTGTTTTGTCACTTTAGCAAGAAGGAACAGTTGGGGCTGTAAAAGATAAATTAGTAAGGATAACTATTAGTTTTACACTTTCAGTTAAAATGAATCAATTTGACCATAATTATTTTTCATAGCCAATATTGTATTAAGTAATTAAGTACACTATTGTATTAATAATTGGCTTTAGTCATTTTCTCCTGGCACAGTTTCATCACATCATCATTTTATAGCATTACAACCTCAACATTTTACTCTTACTTTAGCCGGCTGGACCACATTAAAATGCACCAGAAGACCCAAAAAAGGTGTGTTATTTGTACAGGGAGTAGAGGTGATGTCAGCGGAATACCAAGTTGCATTGTGGGATTTAAGTTAGCAATATTTGAGCTTGTGAGGTGTTGAGAATAAACTAACTGGCAAACAGATGCCCTGGAGTTTTGGTGCGCTTTGTTTGCGTTGAAGAAAGTTCCCATATGTGAATTGTTTACTGACAATGGCAATAAAACTGATTCTGATGACGTGGTGAGGGGCCCCCAAAAATGTTTTCGCTTAGGGCCCCCTGAAGGCTTGGGCCGGCCCTGGAGACATGTGTCATTAAAGGTGCGTTCACTGTTGTTGCTGTTGTTGTGAGCAAAAGGTGCGTTCACTTTTGCTCACAACAACAGCAACAACAGTCTAAGGAATAAAGACTGGCGGTAATGCAACACTCGGATGCCAACCGCCATAAAAAACAACAACAACAACAACAACAACAACAACAACAACAACAACACTTTTGCTCACACACCGCATCAAAACTAGGACTGAACACAGAACTAAACCTGTACTAGACAAGAACTAAGGGTGTGTTCACACTTCCACATAGACCACATGAAATATTGAAACTAAACGTGTAGTCAATTCATAAGTAAAGCTGGACAGGACCTAAACCAGGACTTGTGTAAACCACTATTTTAGCTGTTCCACGACTCTTGACCTCATTTAACTACACATATTTGGCAGCCTCCTATCTATCTTTGTTCTTGTCTCTTGGTCCGCTACACTAGAATACGACCAAACCAATTCTAAATCAGGACTGCAGGCTAAAACCAGGACGAACGCACCCAGACTCAGCTGAGGGTACAGAAATGCAGGCGATCGTTCTCCCCTTAACCTTAATCCTTAATATCTTAACCTTGTCTTCCACCTTTTTATGTTGCACCTCACCTGAGTGACTTACCGTCAAACACCCATCACTGCAACTCAGAAAAGTAGGCCTATATCATTCACTACAACAGCCAATGGTTGTTCTTTTTCACCACTAGGGGTCACTAGTGTCCATTGCCGTCATATCCAAAGCCTCTTGAGACGCTCAAAGAATCTACAAAGGGACAAAGGCTGAAGTCAAATCATCATTCTCCTCTGCTCTCTGACATCTCTCCTCGCCATTACTCCTACTCCCTCATTCCTCAGTCCACTGTACAATCACCACTTCATTTTACTCCCCATGAACTTTGATTCCACTCACCCCAGTGATCTCCAATCAGAGCAACTCAACTCTGCACACACAGCTTCTTTCAGCCACATAAAAGACCCTTTAATCTATAGCTACACAAAGCCATTTTTCACATTGTGGAGTATGTTATATATGTCTGCATGAGTCTTGATGTTGTTCCAGTCACACCATGTGGAAGATAGTAATAGAGAAGATAGATGGCTCCTGTAATACAGAAATGTCTTTGTACCAGTGGAAACACTACCCTGGTTCACTCAACTATACATGGTCAGCAGATTGATAAGTTTGTATTAGACGGTTCATGAAAAGCATAAATTAAGAGTAAGATATATGGAAATCTTATTGTTATATAATTTCAGTTTCCATTATGTCAATCGATATTTTTAGAATTTGGTGGTTCACAAACATCAGGAAAAGCCATCTCTAATTATGTTGTTGGTAGATTGTGTGACACAACAATGCCCGTACTTACATATTGACATGTTAAGGATCAGCTGAGATTGTAATTTAGTGTAATTTAGTGCTTTTCATTTTATTGGTGTCTATTCGTGAGTTTTACACAGATTCCTTCCTGATTGAAGGACCTTTCTTCTTTCAAAAAATAACAGTTTGAGTTGAATTGTGCTTCTGCTATAACAACGGTGGACCGCTGTCAAGCCAAATCCTTCAAATCAGGAAGAAATCCTTGTGCCTTAAACCCATGAATACCGAAACACAATATGCAGACATATTAATTATGACCAGGGGGCAAAATGCGTCCCTGTAAAAAAAATGTCTTTCCCCACAAACCTTCCTGGTGAATTGCCCCACATTGACTTGAAAAGTATGTTTTACTTTAATTATAAAATCCACTTATATATATGTTAGATAAGATGAAAACCATACTATTGAACATTTCAGGCAAAGTGATGACATAGTGGCGGACCCGCCCACCGGGAAAGTTACATAGGGCACCTTTAATACATGATTGGACATTGCCATATGTTTTATATTGTAAGCCCAATGGGCAACAGTTTGGTCTTGAGCAGAGGCTGAGTTATGTGTGTAGTAGTAGTTCTATTAAAGCATTGATTACAATACAATAACCCTAAAATACACAAGACTTTCTCTGATAAAGTTGGAACACAAGGCCTCATGTGTTATCTCTGACTCAGAGCTGTAGGTTTATGGTGGGCGTTGGCTTTGAGGCATCAGGGAGTTTCTGCACTTTTCAATTCGGCCAGCTGCAATAAAGCCCTTACATAACAGTGTGAGCTGTGTCTCCCAAACGTTGGCGGGACTCATATAAAATGAAGCGAGCGTGCCATGGGCAAAACGGGTGGCATCATAAAAGCTTTGTAGGGAGTTTACTGCACTACTCTAAGCGCATCAGTTGACACAATGAGGTCCACAGAAGTTCGGTTGCAAATGTAATTCCAGTAAATGAATGTATATAGTTCATAAAGATTTATAGTTCAAAATTTTTCCAGACTCCAGCATATTCTTTTTTTTTAAAGGTTGTTTGCTTGATCACTGCAGGTGGAATTCTTCTTTTCAAACTTGACAATGATTTGTATTTCTACTCTATTTGTCTTTGTACAATAATGAAATACAGCAATTCCAAAGACTGGGGCCATTAAATAATGCATTGATTTATGACCAACAGCCTTGAAGTCACAACACTGAACGTAAACAAGTATTAGCTGCGCTCTGGACAGCGTCAGCTCACAGCTCACCACCAAACCCAGCAGGCCTTACACTTCCGAAGAGATGCCTCCAGCCTCATAGCGCTCTGGGCCCTCGGACACTCACCAGGAGGAAACGCATTAGTGCACTGTTATTCAAAACACAGTCAGAGGGTCGTTTACCCGTGGCATTATTTTACTGCGGTGATGAAAGCACGGCAGGAGAAAATGCACATCAAATGCACATATGGAGCATGTCTTCAACATGAGCCTGAAGCTGAGGGTGGTACCACAGTCTGTCTGGAAGACCTCCTGTCTGGTACCTGTGCCTAAGACACCGCGCGCCAAAGACCTCAACAGCTTCAGGCCAGTGGCTCTCACGTCCCACCTGATGAAGACACTGGAGCGGCTGGTCCTGGACCACCTCCGCTCCACCGTGAGCTCAGCCATGGACCCGCTGCAGTTTGCATATCGGCCTGGCATCGGAGTGGAGGACGCCGTCATCTCCCTGCTGCACCGCTCTCTCTCTGACCTGGAGAAGCCTGGCAGCTCTGTGAGGATCCTGTTCTTCGATCTTTCCAGCGCCTTCGACACCATCAGCCGCTGCTCCTGAGGCACAAGCTGGAGACGGCTGGTGTGGAGAATGACCTGGCAGAGTGGATCCTGGACTACCTCACAGACCGACCCCAGTTTGTGAGAGCCCGGGACTGTGTGTCTGACACTCGGACCTGCAGTGTGGGCGCGCCCCAGGGCACTGTCCTCGCGCCCTTTCTCTTCACCCTTTACACTGCAGACTTCAGACATGACACGGACAGCTGTGTCCTGCAGAAGTTCTCTGACGACTCTGCCATCATCGGACTCATCACGGACGACGATGATGCGGAGTACAGAGGACTGGAGCAGGACTTTGTGGACTGGTGTCAGCGGAACCGCCTCCTCATCAACGCAGGGAAGACCAAGGAGATGGTGGTGGATTCCCGCAGACGCCACCCCACTGCCCCATCACCAGTGAACAGCCAGATCTTCTACTGAAAGTGTTTTTCAGACTTCCTATAAGTGATCTGTTCTTTTCTTCTGTATCTACCTCTATCTTCCTGCGTTGCACCAATGAAATTTCCCCATGTGGGACAATAAAGGATTATATTATCTTATCTTATCTTATTGGATTATAATACACACACATTGTTTTGTAAGTCTACGTAATTTCACCAAAAAAACAGAAACAGTGGTTTTCTATAAAGTTGAATTAGTCTTTTCTTATGGAATACCAATAATTTGTATGATTTGGTTTTTCTGTTTTGAGTTATTACCAATTACACTGATAATGCGTACATTATTCATATTTTGAATGTGATTTAAGCAGTTTAGGGGCATCTGAACATCAATTTGAATGTTAAATGTTTGATTATAGAGTCGGATGCAGCTCTAATATAATTAATTTTTTCCCTGGCTGCTGCCTTTTCACTCAATTTGTGTCTTGGTAAAACAGTGAGATCTTTACCACGGTACTATCAGCACCACAATTGCCATAACATTATTCTCTTTAAAGGTGCACTATGTAACTTTTCTTGTGAGGGGTCCACCATGACTTTGGATATGTTTTGCCTGAAATGTTCCACACTATTGGCTCGTTGGTGCTCAATTTTCGTACAACTTAGTTACAAAATAAATTCTCAAAGTCAGTTGGAGAATGCACTTCAACTGAAGAAAACGGCAACCAGAAAAACAAACACTGAGGCACTCACAGTCGTTTTCAGACACATTCGCAAGTGTTTCGTTTTTTCTTTTTCAGTGTTTAGTCACTCTTTAAAACGTTGAGTCCCCACTGTGTTGTGTGCACTACTGTCCTTGTCAGTCAGCACATGTACAGTACAGTTCTGTTGCTATGTTAAGTGTTTTCATTAAATACCTTGAAAAACCCCAATTGTTACTGTAAGCGGGGTCGCCTCACCACAGAATTGATCTGTAACTGGACCTGATGGAGTCACCAGCTTGTCTCCATACTGGAAGTTTAATGCCATACTGTTGAAAAAAAATCTCAATAGCAGGGGGCTGACCCTCCACCAGAACTTAAAATGTAGAAGGAAAGAAAAGTCACATGCTCTAAAATTTGTTTGTTTCTAGCACACATTTTCTGTAGCTTTAAGACTAAACAGCCTCTTCACAAGAGGCTTTATCAGCACAGAAGACATGCAAATTCAGGACCCCAGAGCGCCGTGCATCTTCATCTTAAAGCCACCAATCACTCTATCAAAGAGAGTGAGGTAAAGATTCTAAGCAGGGAGAAAAAAGGGGTTTGAAAGACGAGTTAAAGAGGCAATCTTTGTTAAAAAAGAAAAACATTAAATATGAATGGGGTTAAGATTGAACCTTCCTGTTGTTTATAATGGAATTTTGAATCCCTGGAGAGGTCGACACCCAGAGCATTCAGATGCTAATCAGTTACACAGTGAGGAGAGAGCGAAAGGCCACAACAGGAGGCCCAATAAAGGACTGATAGGAAACAAGTGGCTAGATTGATAGTAAACAATGAGGGTAGTTCAGGTGAAACCAAATACTCCCTTTATCAGGAGGTCCCGCCCAGTGGGCAGGTCCTACTCAGAGAAGGATAAATATTAGAGTTCCCGGTCTTGTTTCGCAGATTGAGAATGACTCTTCATTCAAACATTTAGTTTTTTCCTAAAAACTGAATCCAGATGACTACAACTGAATCTTTTTCTACAATGGAACACTCCTGAACGAATGAGGGATTACACCGACAGCCTTCTGCAATATCAAACGATACATTTAATTCGAGTGTTATTTGGTTGATGGATGGATGGATCTTGAATTGATGATGTGAGAGAGTGACCACTGCACAAAGCCTTCTCCAGGTCAGCCCAAACACTCTCACTGGGGTTCAGATCTGTAGTAGATTAGTTACTGCTTCTCCTTAGATGTTTTCTGCTCGATGCCAATGATTTGACCCCTCTCAAACACACTGGCATCTTTCCTATGACCACCACGGGATTTGTCTTTGAACATGGTTGTTTCCGAAATGAGAAGCCAATTTCTGTCAGTAGGGTTTAAACACTGTGTTGCAGCTGAAAGATCATCAGCCATGCAGCAATTACACAATAGGAAGCTTATTTGCTAGGTTGAATCCAGATGGCGCCTTTTTTTTTGGACAGGCAGTCTATTATTTTCTCCAAACGGATATATTGGTCAGTGGAAAGTTGGAATAAATTTAGCATCTCTATCAGTCTACAGTCAACTTTGACAATTTGCTTTTGCGCAACATTTTGCCACAATCTGTACACACTCATTTTGGCAACTTGTGCTTACACTGGCCCAGAGCCTACAGTCACAGCAGTTTGTCATTATAAATGCCATTCTCAATTATGTTCTGAGCAGATATACCACTGATAGACACTGATATTTGGCAAACATTTAGTGGAAGTGTGTTGAATTCATGCTTGACTTTCATCCAAAAGAATCACATGACGCTTACGGGCGCAAAGATAAATACCGCACCAAGCCACAAGGGGGTGATTACAGTGTCTTGGCCTCATCCTCAGTGAGTTGCACATCTGACTTCAGACTGAGCGATGACAATGTGATTGATAGAGTCATGTAAATGTGACACTTGATACAAATATTTGATATCATATTTACTATCTGCTGACAGTCTGTTGTTTTGTGGGTTCTTATAATGCCTTAAGGGTTTTTACAGAAAATTGTGTAATTGTGTTGGGCCGAAACCTACGAAAAGGGACATACTAATAAATGGTATAAACTTGGTTGTATTGTTGAACAATCATTTTGATTATGTTAAATTGGATTTTACAGTGTGCTCAATTAATGTATTGGTATTTAATGAATACACAAAACTTAATTAAATAGAGATTACTGATTTCACTTGAAGCAATATTTCTTACAGTTCTTCTTATGCTCATTTGGGGGAACCTAACGTAAAGCTCCATCTCAGTACTTGTTCCATGCCTTTATTCTTGACCAGTGCACATTAAGTAAATCAATATGTCTCCCAGATCAGGCTCATTTGGTTCTGCTGTAATCTAAAGCAGGTATAATTCTGCAGATCCTTCACATGTGCTGCACTTAAACCATTACAGTTGCTGTTGTGAAAGAATTAAAATCCACTTAGAGAAACCTGGTCAACTTCACAACGTGACAGAGAGCAAAGAGACACCCAAAGGCTACACATAAGCCTGAACATAATGCAATGTATAGTTCATATCTCATAGTGAAGAAGGAAAGCAGGACTAGGAAAAATAATTATTTTGGTTAGTTGGGTTGTTTAAGTAAAATAATTTAAAATTATAATGATGCACAATTTTTTAAGTTCAAAATATATTTCCTCCGGTTTGAGCTTGCCGGTGGGGAAAAAGATATGTACTGTTGGTGGATTGGCAAAAAGTACACTTTATAATTTTCTTTTTTTTATTGGTTTGGCTGTTAATATTCTGTATAGGTGGTGTCCATTGCGGTGAAGACCTGCATGAAACTGGCTTATCAATCCATTTCTGCCCACTCCTGTAGCCACTTTTACCTCTCTCGCCTGGTCCTCGGTCTGACAACTTTGCACGGGCCCACAGCGGGACCCTAGCTCTTCGTAGAGGGCCTTCAGTTAATGGACAGCAGCGCAGCACATTATAAATGTGTGTTCCCAAGCAAAACATTTTGCAGACCCTCTCAAAAGTATTGAATTCCCTTGTAAATTTGTATGAAAAAAAAGAAAGAAAATCTCACTATGACCTTTGGGGGGCGCCATACAGTGTGGTATTTTAGTTAAAGTGAATGAATATTAAGAGAAATATCAAAAAGAACCATATCCCTTTGGAACTCGGCTCTAGCACATTCTCAAACTTAGGGTCGTGTGTAGTTAAATGAGTAAATGAGCGTTTTGACCAGCAACATGTGGTGAATTTTATGGATGGGCAAGCAGACACGGGGTGTTCAATGTTCAATGTCAAAAAACATCTAATTTGCAAAGTCGTGAGGGCCTATCCTGCAAAACAGAACCGATTTTAGAACCTGCAAACATCCTTGATTCCCGCACAGGTTTATTCAGCGTGGTTTGGGCTCAGATCCATGTGTTTGTGGCTTCGTGGTCCTCAAAGCGCATGCGTAGACCTCTAAAAGAAGCTGCTCTGGTTCTAAAAGCTCATGTTGGAGAGCGGAGCATAAACCGGCCTCTGAACACGGCCACAGACTGAGCCGCTGCAGCAAAATAAAAATCATGCTTCCAGCGCAGTAATGCCCAGCGGCCTCTAGAGGCCACTAAAAGACACTGTGAGTTCAGCCAAGCTTCAGCAGCAGAAGTGAGGGGAAAACTGGCTTATTTGGATATATTTTAGAATCACTGATTGCCTTGATTGCCCTGACCGCACGCCACTGGTTTTGACACTGCAGTGCAGTGCAGAAAAGGACTTCTGCTGCCAAAGTCCAGTTCCTCCACACAGCGTATACATAAAACGCTTTCTTACTCTCTAAACTATTGGTGCTAAAAGTCTTTTTTGATTGATGAGATGAACCACAGCTGAGGACTGAGGACAAAGGCAGTCCCGCACACAAAGCACTGTGGACAAGGACTGACCTGCACACAGAGCACTGTGGACAAGGACTGACCCGCACACAGAGCATTGTGGACAAGGACTGACCTGCACACAGAGCACTGTGGACAAGGACTGACCCGCACACAGAGCACTGTGGACAAGGACTGACCCGCACACAGAGCACTGTGGACAAGGACAGACCCGCACACAGAGCACTGTGGACAAGGACAGATCCGAACACAGAGCACTGTGGACAAGGACTGACCCGCACACAGAGCACTGTGGACAAGGACTGACCCGCACACAGAGCACTGTGGACAAGGACTGACCCGCACACAGAGCACTGTGGACAAGGACTGACCCGCACACAAAGCACTGTGGACAAGGACTGACCCGCACACAGAGCACTGTGGACAAGGACTGACCTGCACACAGAGCACTGTGGACAAGGACTGACCTGCACACAGAGCACTGTGGACAAGGACTGACCCGCACACAGAGCACTGTGGACAAGGACCGACTCGCACACAGAGCACTGTGGACAAGGACTGACCTGCACACAGAGCACTGTGGACAAGGACTGACCCGCACACAGAGCACTGTGGACAAGGACTGACCCGAACACAGAGCACTGTGGACAAGGACTGACCTGCACACAGAGGACTGTGGACAAGGACTGACCCGCACACAAAGCACTGTGGACAAGGACTGACCCGCACACAGAGCACTGTGGACAAGGACTGACCCGCACACAAAGCACTGTGGACAAGGACTGACCCGCACACAGAGCACTGTGGACAAGGACTGACCCGCACACAGAGCACTGTGGACAAGGACTGACCCGCACACAGAGCACTGTGGACAAGGACTGACCCGCACACAGAGCACTGTGGACAAGGACTGACCGGCACACAGAGCACTGTGGACAAGGACTGACCTGCACACAGAGCACTGTGGACAAGGACTGACCCGCACACAGAGCACTGTGGACAAGGACTGACCCGCACACAGAGCACTGTGGACAAGGACTGACCCGCACACAGAGCACTGTGGACAAGGACTGACCGGCACACAGAGCACTGTGGACAAGGACTGACCTGCACACAGAGCACTGTGGACAAGGACTGACCTGCACACAGAGCACTGTGGACAAGGACTGACCTGCACACAGAGCACTGTGGACACAGACGCAGGGAAAAAATAAATACAAATGTTTGCTTGCCTCGCAGAGCTTCCGTACTGGTCAGTGGTACTTTGGAATTTTAAATAGAGCAGTTCTAGTGTGAGGTGGTCCCTGGTTTAATTTACTCCTGATGTCGACTTGGTTTGTTCCTGTTCGAGTCCTGGTTTAGTCAACAGGTTTGTCAACAGGCCTCCAGTCTTGTTCCAATAGAGAGCGTGTTTAAATCTGAGCACAGCCTTGCATGGTATCAAATCCATTGACTCAAATCCATCAAAAACATTGTGCATGTTACTACTCTCTATATAGCATTTACACTTCAAAGGTACACTCAGATTTTGGCACTGCACACACTGCATATAACTGTATATTGAAATTACTACTTGTAAAATAGACATGTATAACAGCGTTCATTCAAATATCACGTCACTATCCCCTGACCTTTGCAGTAATAGGCACGTGTGTTTCCTCCTTTTGATTTAAACAGTTTATTCCTGTGTGGAGCAGAAACATCGGAAAGTGCTGTAAACGTGAACATGGACTTACCACAGAGCTCCACCGCAGCTGAACTGAGCTCTTTGGAGGAACGCTGATGTCAGAGTGGCCCAGGCGAGGGCTGGGGGGAGTTTGATATCAGGCCAGGTTAAGATTACATTTGCTTTTAACTTTTTTTTGTAAGTGGTTCTTCAAAATGGAACTGTTTCTTCAAAATGGTGAATGGTTAGAGCACTCTATTGTGTTTTTCTATACACTTTATTATGGGCACTTTCTTATTCATATTCATTCATTTTCATAACAAGAAAAAACATCTTTGCCTTTTGGGTTAAAAATGGTATATAAGGCATGCTGTCTTAAACAGACATAACACACATGCTCCAACGTGTTTTGTCCCTGCATGGCCTTCCTCGTTGCACCCTGAAACACAAATGTCACCCATTTAGCCTAAAAGGATCAGCTATTTTTCTCCTAAAGAAGCACATTTTTTCCAATTGGGATCAATTTTTAAATGAACTGTTTTGTATAGGTATTGAGCATTGAGTGCTCCTTATCATTTTGGTTCTTGACTTTGATCTTTATTTGGATTGTACAAGAACATGGCATAATATCTCGAGAGTGTGCAAAAAGCAATCTGCAATGTCGACCAGATGTTCTGAAAACACGCATTTGTTTCCCAAAACTGACAAATGACTGCAGAAGTTTAAGTCAAAAAGTGCATCTCTTTCCCTCCAGACATGGTTTTATATTGAAACTTGAGCTGTTGGAATCTCCAGCATGAATCCTTGGCTCTTGTCCCTATCCCTGTGTTTCTGATCTTCCCTCTTCTCTCTCTCGAGTGCATTTAAATCCTCAAAATTCAAAATGAAGACCAGCGCTGGCTTTCCCAGACACATGCTTCTCTGCGCTCTGCCTGGAGAGTGTTCTGGATCTGAAAACTCTTTTCTTTCTTCTGTCTTTGGCTCAGACTCATCTGACTTTCCACTCGCTCCTGCTCCGAAAGGCCCAGATTTGGTTGCCGTGGGGACCCAACCAAACAAGATGTAAACAGATACTCAAAGAGGAGGAGAAATGTGGAATGAAGAGGAAAAGTCAAAGGGCAAGTGGGAGAGAACCAGAGGGCAGAGGGGGCAGAGGGGGCAGAGGGGGAGAAAGTTACCCGGGAGTGAGGGGGGAGTTCACACTTGGACACGGGCCAAGTGCGGTGGGCCGAACAAAGGCCTTATTAAACATGTGTGAGAACGGACTGTTGAAGCTCACTGTACATTTACTGCACCACTGATCAGGGACATATACAAAAGTCATTATTATAAAAGAGACAGGACTGATTCAATGTGGCAGGCAGATGCAAAGGAAAAGAAAAGAGGCAATATAAAGCACTCGCCAACCAGATACTTTTTCAGAATTTGTAGCAGTTCATTACACGGTTCCACATGTTATTTGTACATATTTATGCTTTATTGATGTTAGAATGATGGGCTTTTGTGTTTTGCAAGAACTGTAAAGTCTTATGGAAAGAACACTGACTATTAGAATAAAGCGTGTCATTTTTAATGTAAAGGTGGTCCGTTTTGGGTGCAAACAACAATAAAGTATGGTAAGCATGTGTCCAAAGCTCAAAATACCTTAGGCACATTCAACAAAGAATTTAGTTTCCTATTTAAGCTCGAAAAGGAGAAGGAAGAAAACATATTGCATATATAGACTTAAATTAAAACCCTGAACATGAGTGCCCTTTACCCCAAAATGCCTGACTAAAATTAGCCCCAATTCAAACTGAAGCGGTTTAGTCTTTGTGAAACTGTAGTTTTGGCCACTAATGCCTGATTTACTATAATTTTAAGAGGAAACAAACTCTGCAAAAAGGAAACTTTTTTTTAGGGAAATGTATGGAGGAATTGGCATTGAATTGACTTATTGACATTAGTTTGGGCAGTTGTTGGGTCTTGACAATTCCTCTTTAAAAGCTGAAGCTAATTTCCATGTGGAATCAATATCAAAGCCCTATTCAATGTTTGTGAATTTTAGGGTTATGTTTTCATTTGGGGTTTGGAGTACAAAATGAGTATAAACCTTTAATCATCTTGGAATGGTTGCTTTGACAGGTGTGTTACGGCAGCTTGATACTTTCCTTATATCAGATGATGGACAATAAAGTATAAATTAGAACACGTCCGTACCTCATGATAAGAAGTGTGTCATGAAGTGTACAAAGGCAATTTTCGAGCTAATTTTAAATATGTAAATGAAAATCAGTTCTGTTAGGTTGGTTTGGATCAACACTGTGATAAATGTAAAATTATGAATTATGCTGCATGTTATAGATAATCAGCACAGAGCCTGCACATCTCAGCTTGGTTGAAGGATTTACACATAACCGATGACTTAAGAGTTAAATACAGTCCAAAAAATGTCTTTGGAAATCCTATTTGTGCATAAACTAAAATGGATCTGCTTCTTTGTAATGAGGAGGAGACATGTGTCGAGCAGTGACAGGAAGATGAGTCAAACCACAGACTGACGACCGCTTTGTGCAGTTTGATCAAGAAAAAAGGGTGACAGGCGAGCTAACAAGGCTGAGTTATGTGTTTGTCATCTCAACAACTAGCTCTCAACTGTTTCAAGACAGATCTTTTGTCAGTGAGACTTTAATTACTTCAGTGAGTCCATTGCCTAAAGAATTTGTGATCAGATATAGCAAATTCTGACAAACTAGCCTTGTCAAATCTGCAATTCTGTTAATTTATGAAAAACCTTTTGTCCATATGTTTTGTTTCCTCTACAGAAACACCTTTTAATGAATATCTAAATCATAATTAGGCCCGAGCCCCAGCAGGGCGGAGGGCCTATTGCTCCCGCAACGCTGCCGAAGGCAGCGTTGCAACTGTCTGACCAAACATGCGGGCGCAGCCCGCATGTTTGGTACCCCGTCGCCCCTGGCAAGTACAGTGAACTAGCCCATGCCGAAGGCATGGATCATGCATACTTACTCCTGCTATGACAGAAATAGTCAACAATTAGTGAATGGGTGTAGCCCATTCACTAATTGTTGACAACAGCAGCGCAAAGCGCTGCATTCCTCCAAAAACCCTCCTGGCATTGTCCCGTACGCGAGAATTCATGCCGCAGGCATGGGCCATGCTTGTATCTGCTCAAATCAATGGAAGTCTATGGGGAGTGGGCGGGGCATCCCAACGGAATAGGGAGTGACGAGCGCGTAAGCGCTCGTAATGATGATTCCACCCCATGGCGGCATCGGGAAGGCTTAGAGCTTTCAAACGATGTATAATTTGTTGTTATAGTGGAAACGGCTATATTGTTTTTGCTAAAAATATTATTATTAGGCCCGAGCGCCACAAGCTGGCGAGAGGCCTATTAATCTCGTAAGGCCGTGCGAAGCACGGCTGCGAAAGTGCGCACGTAGTGCGCACGAAATCGAGCGCGAAGCGCTCGCCCACTTCCAAACACTCACTAACGCACTCCTCCACTCATGCACGCCCCGTGCATACTAATTAGTAGTAGGAAAATGGAACATTACCGTTGTAAACGGGCGAAGCCCGTGCAAAAGTGCGCACTAAACGAGCACTTTACATTGAGATGACGACCGCGAAGCGGTCGTCATCCCCATATAAAGCACTCATTTGCGCTAAGTATCTCACGAATACGTTCCCCATCTCTTGCATGTTCCGTTCATATAAACATGTAATGCAAAAATTGAACATTATTACTGTATAGAGGGCCAAAAACACAAAGTGGGCGGAGCCCACTCAAAATTAACGAAAGTACCCGTCAGTGACCAGGGACCCACACCATGAGGTAGGAAAGCGCGAGCGCTTTCCGAAAATGTATAGTTTATGATATTTGAAAAATGGGAAACATTGTTTTCGCATCGGAATATTATTCTTTCTTCTTCTCGGGACCAACCCCCCTATTTTTCACCCAGTGAACATTGACGAAAAGTCACAAAAATGTTCACACCTCTAAAAATCGTGCCTCTCTACATTCTGGCTATTTCCCTTTTCTAAAACAAAAAAAACTGGCGCGTCAGCGCCCCCAAATGTACCAAAAATGCATTGAGAGATGGGAAATGACCCAAAAAAAATCTGATCGTAGAATCATGAAATTTGGCGCCGAGGTAGATGGTGACAAGAGAAGTAAAAAATATTATTACGGCAACGCCGTCCACCCAACCAAATGTCGGCCATATTGGTTCAAAAATGGCTAAACATGACTTCGGAGTTTTTCCAAACGTCGTACTTTTACGAACTCCTCCCAGGGCGTTGGCTCTAAAAAGCTGAAATTTGGTGAAAATTTTACTGAGGAGTGGGACATCAAAAGTTATCCAAATTACATTGATACCTCTCACGGTCTCTGTGCGGCAAAGCCGCAAACTGTAGCTAGAATTTCAGAAATCTCCCTTATTTAAAATTTCTGCCGTTTGCGCAGATAAAGTCCGAATTGCGTCAAATTAGAATCAGTTGTTAAACTCTTTGCCCTAAACCTACTTGAAGTGAAATAAATTCATTTGGCGCCACAGCGCCCCCTACAGATTTTATGTGGAGGTTAAATGTTTAGTTTTGCGAAATTATATGAAATTTGACACACAACTCAATTTTGGCAACCGCATCAAAAAAGTCAATGAGACCCATGTCATAATTGTTATGGCGTTGCCGTAACGATGACCGAAACCTTTCATGTTATTCCAATGGGGAAATCGCCAGAACATGTTTACACTTTAGACTTTCACAAACTCCTCCCAGGGCGTTAGACATATTAACCTGAAATTTGGTGAGACTCATCTTCAGGACCATCAAAAGTTATCCACATTTTCATTCAAAGAGTTACGGTGTCTGTGCGGCAAAGCCGCACATTTTGCCAAGAATTCAAAATAAAATATTTTTTTGATGGTAAAACAAAGGGGAGAAGATGTGACAGCGTCACAGATTCAGCAGTAGGCGTAATGAAAGGACAATTGGGGCGCGTTAGCGCCCCCTCCTCTTGCGGCGTGGCGGCGGTGTGGCGAGGGCCGATCATTGCCGCTTGCGGCTATATTTATTTTTTTATTATTATTATTTTTCTTGTTCTTCTGCTTTTTTTTGAGCTCTAATTTGACCCCCTGAACATGCTCAAAAACTCACCAAACTTTGCCCAAAATTCAAAATCGGCGAAAAATTTGATTTTTTCTGGGCCATTTTTTTTTCGTTAAAAAATGGCGCGACAGCCCCACCGACAAAAGTCAAAATACATTGCGCCTATGGGAGACGCCCCGAGGTCAACTTTGGCGTAAAGCTACGAAATTTGGGACACACATTCCTCTCGTGAGGACAAAAAAAAAATATTATTGTGGCCACGCCCCCAGACTTACCCTATGGCCGCCATCTTCCTTTGAAAATGAAAACAAGCTGAGTTAGCCATTTTGTTTACGTCAAACTTTGACGAACTCCTCCTAGGGCGTTTTGCCCACCGACTTCAAAATCGGCGTACGTCCTCTGGACAAGTGGGGCATCTAAAGTTATCCAATTTTTTGAGATACCTTTTACGGTCTGTGTGCGGCGCAGCCGCAAAGTTGGACAACTAATTTTGGGATATTGCAGATCTAAAAATTGCTCCCATTTGATCAAAACCAGTCCGATTAGGACCAAATTTGAATCAGTTGTTCAACTTTCTAGTTTGGACCAGTTTATGATGACAAAATTGAAATGAGCGCGATAGCGCCCCCTACTGAGTGACCTTTAAATTAACATTGAAGGTCAAAAATTAGTTTTACCAAAATTTTCTAAACTTTACCCAAAATTCTATTTTGGGGTCCCGATCAAAAAAGCCAATCAGACAAATGCCTTAATTTTTACGGCGTAGTCGTAGCGATAACAGCCAAATCTCTAAAATGACCACATTTTTACGCTTCACACTTTAACAAACTCCTCCTAGGGCGATTGCCCGATCAAGCTCATATTTGGGGAAAATCATCTACACAAGCGCGGCATAAAAAATTATTCATATTTTGATTTTAAGTGCTACGGTCTCTGTGCCGTGAAGCTGCAAATATACTGTCACAAATGGGAAAAACGCCAAATCCTTGAAATGTTCACATTTACGCTTCACACTTTAACAAACTCCTCCGTGGGCAATAGCCCGATCAAGCTTTACTTTGGGAAATATCATCTACACAAGTGGGGCATCAAAAGTTATCCATATTTTTATTCTAAGTGCTACGGTCTCTGTGCGGCGGAGCAGCAAATTTGACTGACGCTTGTGTTCATTTGCACTGGATTGGCCATGTCCGCCGTCTGTCAAGTTCTTTTTTAATTCAACACAATAAGGGCGCCATCTTTATCAAGTTGAAAGCGCAGAGTCGGAAGGCCGGCGGCCCGCGAGGGCCGTTGGATGCCGCTTGCGGCTTTAATCACATTTCCTCTTGTTCTTTCAAGGACTGTCTCGTCGCCTGTAATTAATCACAAATCAAAGAAACATCTGCTCTGAATTTGTCCACATTCTCTTCCAATTATTGTTCCGCAAATGTTTTGTATTCTGTTGATTTAGTCACTATCTGTCTTCCACTCAGTCTGACTTCAATGTTCCAGTTATAATTAAGAACACACAAATAGCGTACATTTCCTGGAATAAGTAAATAAACACTAGTGCTGCATCCATGCATCATAAGACAATAAATCTAGTTTTTTGTTTTGTTTTGGATGTTCCCATTTCTTGAGCTGCTGCATCATTGAATCTGATGCCTGAGTTCAGTTCCAGCAGTTGCATCTGAATGTAATTATCAATGGAACCTTCTCCAATGATCCAAACATGTGTCAAATGAATTGGATTAATTCAGTTTAACATAAATTCTAGAGACCAAAGATATCCTGCCTCTTGCCTTGTTGACCAATAAAAAACCCTGAAGCTACACGGATAACTATCTGACCTCTCCTTGTATCAGCCACATCAAAATCCACTCCGATGGAAGAACCAGATGAAACACAACTTCTCCAATTCCTCCTCTTCATTTTCACCAATGCCAACGCTTGATTTGCCGGGAAAGTCCAGAATAATATCGCTTCATTTTTGTGCAGATGAATATCAGTCTGGTCCTGCTGAGTTCAGATGGGCGTGATTGACAGGTGGATTAGCCATTCAGGGACATGCATGGCCGATCAGTATTAAAAAAGAGAAAGGGATTTCTTCAAAGCAAAAACGTTTTTTTTAAATGCTGTTAATCTGAGGTGAGAGGAGTTGATTTTGTTCTAATTGAAAGGTGACCGATGACCTCCTTTGTTTCACACATGTAACTGAAATAAACCAATCTGACTGCACGCTTCTGTTTGCGTTTGACTCGAGGTGTGACGGAGGTGACCAGACTCACTCTTTGTAAAGATTTGGAGAAGTGTGCTATCTAGATCCCAGGCAAAGGCATTTTCACATCATGACGTTTCCCTCCGGGATTTTAGCAAGATTCATTTTAAATTCATGTCACCTCAAAGATTTGGTTTCCAGAAAAGACGAAAAAAAATGTATTTGCAAGACTATTAGATACATGTTGACGCACGTTCGACCATTTACATCTTTATAAACCACACCCACTCCACCCAAAATGACCAAAGCTTTTTGCCACTGCCCAATCCCAACATGACGAGCGTTTATTTCAGTACCCCCTCCCTCCCCCTTGATACTCAGACCACCCATCACAATGTCCACTCCACTTGTGACAACACGTATCTCCCTTTACCAATGCCTATATTTCATTAGCTTTTTCACAGTTAAATCTTTACACGACTGGTTTAAACAAAGCCTGGAGCAGCAACTCTGAATGTCCGCCACAGACTGGAACAATTAAAGTGCAGTTAACAACAATCATAAGCAACCCAAACATGAAATAAATAGTCTTTGTTCGGTGGGTAAAAGGTGGGAAAAGCTAGCTTGTATTCGGTCCAAAGTGTAGGGCTGGTTGTACTTAAAACAAGCTTATGCTAAAGGGAGGAAACATGTTTGACACAGCAAGCATCCAGTGGAAGTGCCAATGCAAACGTAATGGACCACAACAGCCCTCCTCAGCAACACGGCCAAAAATCCTGCTTGTTTTGGGTTTGGAAAAAATGTGAAAGCAACGAGACCTACTTTTCTCAATGTTAATAGTGGTGTCATTATGGGCCGGTATTTATTATGTATATCCCTGAATGAGGTCAGGCAGATCTGAGCCTTGGTAAAAGTAAAGTAAAGTATAATAAGACATAAGAGATATAATAAGAGATTTAAACTGTTACTCTTGATTATGATTTTATGGTTGAAAGGGGCTGTGCTTAATTATTTCAATTACTCTTTTTTGTCTTGTAATAAAGTGCAATTTGTTTTGCCCCAGTATGAGATCACAGTTTGTTGACTGCATCTAATTATAAAGTGTTTTCATTATCCACAAATCAGAAAGTTGCATTTGCTAGTAGTTGTTAGCATTACCATGATGGCAGGTCTGGTGGTGCAATCAGCCTTTCTAAACACTAGCAGACATTCATGCACACACATTACATTTATGCATGAGTAACTACAGGCACTTGTCCAAGTTGGCAAAATGCAAAACGCTGATCTTTGGGGTTGTAGTCGACCACACCTAACCACTAAATATGTTGCATGAATGTTTGTTGGACAATATCAATATATATAATAATATTTCGGATTTCAGTCAAAAGTTTGATGTAATTTACTTTTTTCTCACATTTCTCTTGCAAGTTCAGTGAAGATACAGAACATAATCCCGTCCATCAAATCTTATCTCTGTGCACGATGGGACTAATCCCATAGTTGCTGCAGTTCTGCCTTGGCCTGAGTGGTGTGATTGTGGTGTGATCCCAGTCAGCTGATGTCGATGTTCACGAGCCTAATTGACTGTGGTTTGTCGTCTTTGGTTAAATCCAGTGTTTGATCTCCTCTAAGCCTCTGACCATTGCCATGGCTCACTGCCAAAACCAGGATCATCGGACAGCACAAGACCGTCTGTAAAAATACAGGCCATACAAGGTAATTTCATTCACTACACACTATTTATACTGCAATGTTTACAAGTATTCTATTTGTATATCTCCCTTAAGAGTTAGTCTTAGGATGAAAGTGCCTCCGGCTGAAGTCAGAGAAAACATCACTTTGGGGCCAAATGTTCGTTCGGATGCAAACGGAGTAAAACATCCATAAAGGGGATAACTCTCCAAAACCACCTGCTTTAGAACACTCGGACTTGGACACATCTTGGACATAATTGGACACATCTTATGGTAGTTCTTCAAACAAATGATCTATAAGTGCAAAGGTGAAGTGTGTATATTTTCTGATGCCGATGTTATTACTTTGTGTGAAATGTTTAACATGATGGTAGTACGTATAATCTGTATTGTACGTGTAATCTGTATTGTACGTGTAATCTGTATTGTACGTGTAATCTGTATTGTATGGGTAATCTGTATTGTACTCAATCGTCCAGATAGGGATTTCTGCCACCTGGAAAATATTATGTCCATGGAAACAAGGAGGTGAGTTACAGGTCAGATCAGTGAAGAGGTGACCACCTAAAATTTTTAATTATTTTTTTCTAAGGCAATAAACATGCCTATAATCAAATAATGCAAGATAGATAGTTTAAAGCTAAAATGCAAGATGAATAGTTCAAATGTTTTGACCCGGGGCCAGTGGGTGGGTATGTGGGGTAGGTGAAAATGGAAATTTTCTGATCACTCAACCCTCAATTGTCGGACAGTGCAAAAATCAAACTAAAATAATTTACATACAGGGGAAACGTACCCTGTGACATACATTATGCCTCCTTTGACACACTTTATCAGATAACATTATAACATGTCATATTCTTAAAATACCTCCCCGTTAGCTGCACATATTGGAGAGTTGTGTTCCATTTCACTTTGTGTCATCACCAGCTATCTCATCCTCTGCAGTCTGTCTGTGATCCTCTTTATTTATCTGATTTACAACCATGTTTATGTTTGTGAAACATGTGATCACAGAGTCTAGACAGCCCATGAAAGAGTCTAACAGATAGAAATTCAACACTGTCATCATTAACGCTTAAAGCCCTGCTCCGTTTGAGATGTATTCATCTACACCCCCAGTATTCACTCGCAATTTACAACCCATGACCAAGCACTTTCCCAAAATGTCTCTAAAACGACCCAAAAACATATGGCCTATACGTTTAATTAAACACATAATTTAACTTCTTGGCATGCACTACTATTGCCCACACTGGAACAACAAGCATACATTGGAAGAATATGTCAACGTTTAGTCAAAATCGCTGACTAACTGAAGCAAGTGAAACCAAATGTGACTTCCTGTTTAGAATGTAACAAAATATATATGTCTCGCCTGTAATGACCTGGCCCATTACTCAAAGGCGGCCAAAGAAAACTCCAACATGGCGGCGTTATTAATTAAGCGGATCTGGTGGCGCGGATCAGGTAACGCTCGTTCATTTTGAGAGAAAAAGTCTTGCTGAAACGTCCGCCTCTGCTTTTCATTAGAAACAGTTTTCTCCACCAAAATAAACAGGTTCCGTGGTCAGTCACTGTAGTGGTCCAGACCGAGAGGGAAGAAATCTCCACTTCCTGTGCTTGGGATGGGCCTTTCATCCAGGCAGAATAATCGAGCGGTTCAACTAGCGAAAATGTGAGAAAGAGCAATTCAAATGTTTTCCTGTTTTGTTGGTTGCTGTCTTACAGGCATTTTAACCACAAACTTCACACAGGGTTTCAAGTACTTCCCCAATGTATCTTTCTGTTTTCATTTCCTTTTTGTGATGAATATACGAGTACTCTGAAACATATTATATTTTTCTTTTGGAGATGAAGATGTTTGCCTGTGTGTGTGTGTGTGTGTGTGTGTGTGTGTCTATATATATATTATGTACAGCCTGAAGCCATGAATAATTCATTCATAAAAATGTAAGAACCTGAAGGAATTGTGCTGATTTAATGCAGAGACCTCAGTCCCTAACAGTGATAGAACGGTGATATTGTCGGCCCTGCAGCTGAACAGACACACATGTCATAAATATCTCTGATCTCTGAGTTATATGTGTAGTGTTTATGTCTAAATACAGCCACATGTCATAAATTCCACACTGAAACACTTTATATGGCCCTGTTTACCCTTTGGCACTCAATTCAGGCAGACTGGGGCTGCATCAGCACTGGTCTAAACTAAAGAGCGTGTCAGAAATTTCAAATAATCTTGTATGTATTCTGATGATTATAACGAGACTAAGATGTATGATGCAAAACTGTAATTAATCCACTCTGATTGAATTATAAATGATCAGGATAGTGGTTTATTGAAAGGTGAATCAGCTGATTGGCTGATGGTTAGTGCTAGATAGTCGGGATGGATGTAAGTGATCTGGTTGCCATGGCAATGAGTTAACTTACATTCCCTTTTCCCTAACCCTTTACCCTTTTTCTAACCTTACCCATAACCCATTTTCAACCTTACCCTTTACCCTAACATTGTTCCTACTCTTTACTCTAACCCTTTTCTAATCTTACCCATCCTAAACTCCTTCATGACCAATCATAGAACACCGTCCCTCCAGACCTGACACTCTAGCATTAACCTTTGGCAATTCACCTGTCAATCATGCATATATAAACTTGGGGAGGTAGAACTGTGTCCAGGCAACACATCTTTATTAAGTATTGGAGAAGTTTGCATTTTTGGCCATCCAGGTAGGAAAGGTTTTTTATAGAAAGACATTTTAACGTCGATCTAAAAGTCATTTTCAATCTGAAGTATAAGCTTGCACTTATACTCTCCATACCTCAGGAGATTGATTTTAGATTGATCTTGATCTCTAAAGATGGTGTCCAGATGACATCAAAACCTTTTTCTACCACGGACCACTACTGGACAAATGAGGTATCACATCTGCTTGGCTTTCCAGGCAGCTGTAGTATTGCCTGTACATAATGTCGTAGTCCCCATAGTAGTCTGTATACAAACTATAAAATTTGGGTTTTGTATACTTTTGGACTCACATTACAACCCATACAATCTGAGGCTCCTACTCACACTTTCCATACTTCCATCCCAATCAAAAGCATAACGCAGCCTCTATGTATCACGCAAATATGTATATGATTATCCAGAGAACGTGTATGTTGGCCCGAGGAAAACACGTGTCAAATCCTTCAGGTTGAGTTTTGCACTGCTCCTCCAGAGAGTTTGACCTCAGTGATTGCGAGTGGATAGAGAAAATAGAGTACCAGTACTTTTAAATACAGGTGTACACAGTTTTCTCTGACTGAGCCATTGTCAGCTGATAAGAGCCCGACATCTCATAAGAGTCTTAGTCATAGAAATTACAGGTTAATATGACAATGCTTTATCAACTGAGAAATAAGATAAGATATTCCTTTATTGTCCCACATGCGGAAATTTCATTGGTGCAACGCAGGTAGATACAGAGGTAGATACAGATTTGATCCTTATGTTTAATAGTGTGTGGCATTTATTTATTTGAATCATCTCTGCATTGTGAATCACTCCATTGTACTTTGGAAAGAGTAGAAAGAGTTAGAATTCGCCCTGTGTACAGTAGTTTTCCCTCTTAGGGCCGTGGTCTTCTGTTGTTAGGTGTTTAATAAAGCATGTAAATACACAGTAGTCATTAGTTCCTCTTTGTCCTCCTAAAGCACCTGGTTTCCTCTTTCGCTCGGATCAAAACACGTCTTGACTTTCACTTGTTGCTGAGCGCTGCAGCAGATTTCCTGGAGTTTGACTTGGTGGAGATGGCTTTAGCAGCTGAACTTCTGTCTGTCCAGTCTCAGTGCACGAGAAATGAGAGGAAACGCTTTACAAGCCCAGCTCTTGTACGCACTAACCTCCATTTTTCAACCACCTTCACCAAATTCAAACTTGAAAACGCTACACTTTTATATGAATCATTATGTCTGAAATATTGTGTTTTATAGTTTCATGTGAAATCGAGGGAGCGTAATAACAGCATATTGATGTTTAAAGCATTATCATAAAAACTAAGTTCCTGTTACCAATTGTATTTCAAATGAGACATTATGCACACTCTTTCATAGTTCAAGAAATGTATTTGACAATTGCCAATACCTTCACTTAAGTAGATTATTGTGTGATACTTTTACTTAAGGGTTTTTTGTCCTTCTATCTTTTACTAAATAAAAATGTGGTTCTTCTTAAACCCCTATACATAATAGAACTTTCTGGACACCAGTCTATGTGGGATAACTATCTCAAACCAAATTACTAATCATAAATCCACAAAAACACTTTCAAGCCAAACTGACTGCATTGATTAATGAATAATTTCCTCTCAACAGTGTGTCTTTTGTCCTAATCTGAACCACACACTGACACATGCTGCAGGCTGTGAGCCGAGTGGCCACATGTAAGTTTTACTACTTCCATTTGTCAACACTTTCATAAGCTTTAAATTAAATCATGTGCTCACAGCTCCATAAATCACCTTTATCACAATGTGCTACGCGCTGCAGTGGCATTCAGAATGGGCTTCAGCAGGAGAGAGTTCAAGTCAGTGAGCAGTGACAGATCCAGTACAGTAACGTGTAATGTTTATTGAGTTACAGCTTGATAATAAAATGTGTCAAATGCCAAACACCTAAATGTATTGAAGTTTGCCAACTATTCCAAAGATTAGTTCCACAATCCTCACTTCTGCCATTTCTGATTGTGACGTCAAAGTAAGAAACCCTGAGAAGATGTATGTCAATCAATCCTTGTCCTAGTCATTCTAAGCTTGTCTACAAATCCATTACTGCTGCATGCCGGTCTAGTTGCTTATATCTCTAGTTTTTGTTTTTTAGAAGGGTTCAGTCCCACTGCTGACAGGAGATGGCACGCTAACAAGAAATCCCGGAAGCCAATCTGACGGCGCATTAGTTTAAGTTCTAAAACATGAAAAGCCAAAACAAAGCCACTCAAGAGCATGTTTAAACAGCCACAACTAAATAAAACTGTATAATGCATGTCTTCCTTTTCTTTGTTCTTGTGTGAAAAGCAGAATTGAATGCTCGATGATGATGACTAATCCAAACAGTGTTTCAAACCTAAAGCAAAACACCAAAGTCCTACAGTGACAGAGCAGGTCAAGCTGAGGTTAGAGAGGTGACAGTGAAATTGTGGCTTCATATGATTCGAGAAGTGAGTTTGGTAGTTTCAAAAGAGTGCGGCAAGTGTTTTTCTTTTTCAGACTTTCACAAGTACAAGTGTGGCCTTCTACCTTACTATAATCCAACAGTCAGAGCCGCACAGGTCAAGAGTCAGCGTCACATCTGCTCCGAGTTACACCGCACATACCCGACCTATGAATAATACTGGACCAAAACACCAACATGATGTCTAATGCAATACTGTTGTAGCATTATAAAAGATAATAATCTATTTATCAGTACTTTTAGTGGATCTTTCCTGTCATTATCTGTCACCAAATTGAAGAAACAAAGCATGATAATAGAGTAAGTCAGTTGTGTGGACTGAATGAAGCAAGGCTGGTCATTTTAACCATTGGCCTCTCCGACTATCACTAATCACTGCCTCACACTCGGGAATCACGTATTGGCAATGTGGG
Source organism: Eucyclogobius newberryi (assembly GCF_026437365.1). NCBI lineage: Eukaryota > Metazoa > Chordata > Actinopteri > Gobiiformes > Gobiidae > Eucyclogobius > Eucyclogobius newberryi. The sequence goes on from NW_027315945.1 coordinate 17,320,328, forward strand.
TGAAGTGTCTAGTTCAAGGACACAACAACAGAATGCAATGGTCCAATTAAGGGTCAAACCGCTGACCTTCTGTCTGGTACGTGTAAGTATCCTGAAGGAAAGACAGCAAGAGGACAGTGTTCGTTCGAGTCTGGCTCCCATTCACTTTTTATTAAAACGTTTTTTTCCCCTTTTTTGTAACTGCTGCTGTGAGTTCATTTGAAAAAGCTCTACATGATCACAGAGTTTTTTTATTTATTTATTATTGTCTTTGTAAATCAAGATATGATTAGTCAAATCTGACAATTTGCCGCAAGAATCTTTTGCAGAGGTTTGCATTTTTCCCGTCATTGCAGCACTGCTTTTTTTTAATTACAGAAACACAACATTTATTGAACTACCTTTTTGTCCGGGCTAAATGGAATATCAAAGGGGACAAAATTAAAATCACAAGATAAAAAGTGTCCATCTGCACTGACAGTAAATGGTTTTGACAAGTCCACCATTTTTCCAGCCATCCCAAAATAAAACAAAAAAACAGTCATAACTGCTCTTCACTTTGTCCAAATCTCATGCTGCTTATTCATACTGCTGCTGCAGTTTTAGGCAGTGTGATCTTCAAATAATTTGCCCTGCCCTCTGTGCTTGAGTTTCCCAACAATGCCTTGTGCTTACGTCCGTCTTTCCTGTATTCGAGCCAGGAAAAGCCAGATAGGTTATAAATTAGAAGAGGAAGTGCAGGAAGCTGTGAGATTAAGATGAAAAGCCTATTTTCTTTAGTGACATGTTGCATCCAAAATGACAGAATGAAACAATGGAAAAAATAAAAGGGATTTATGCTTAAAGGATGTTTTCAATGTATAACAAGAGTCACTGGGGTCTGTATTTTCTTTACAGAAGGCTTTACATGTCCCAAGTGATCCAAAAATTCCCAGGATATTCTAAGAGTTGCACAAGAGTGTAATAACAAAAAGTATGCCATGGATAATTCGGATTGTATAATCCACCAGAAATACCATGTTATTATTTTACAATTTTATTGTTGAATGAAAGACAAACGTCAAACATGTTTTGCACAACTCACTGATGATGGAAAATTGCATGTTGTGTATTTTCTGGAAATATGGTGTAAAATTGTAATATGTTGCCACATAGTTTCTGTTGAAATATCACATTTTCTGAATGCCAATGAGTGTCTGCTTTAAAGTTACAGCATTTTATGAACTTGCATGTCTTCTATGCTGATAAAGCCTCTTGTGAAGTGGCTGTTTAGTCTCTCCTATGTACCGCTCTTTCTTCACTGTATTGGGTAGAGTTTACTCTGCGTGAAGAGTCTAATATCATGTTGCAGGTAAGATCGCCATGAAGACAATCAAGTTACGTCACATTAGGTCCTCTCTGGTCACTGTGTTAGACTCCTCCATGGCCACTTATCTCATCTCCATAGTTTGGTTTCAGATTCACTCCTCTGTCTGTAATAACTTACATAGATAACCTGACACACGCTGCTTTATGAAACATTGTGCGTTATATTCAGTGGACCAAAAGAAAATATTTCATATTGACAACAGCTTTAAGGGATTATCAAAGACATTTGTACAAATAACCGTGAGAACCTTGTGCTTTTGCCATTTTTCTTATATCACAAGCAAAACTATAACGGTAATAGTATTATTGGAAGATTGTCTACTGTTGGAATGGTTAGAGTTATCCTCGCAAATGATCCGAACAACAAATTGTTTTGGAATCCAAGTAAAAGACAAATAGAAAAACTAAAGAATGACCATTGCCGAAAAGTAGGTCTGAATCCAATCACATTATAACAGTTTTCCATGTTAGCTTGACCTGATCAGCCAATTACAACAGATTTAAATGAGGGCTTATTTAGTGATTCAATTGGATCTTTTGTGTCAATCCCTTGATAACAGATCCATATTACAGTAATAATGGGCAATGTAATCCAATTTCCTCAGAAAGAAAGAAGCAAATAATTGATAATTCAATTCACAGATTATTACGTATTTATATTATGTATAGATTATAAGATATATTAACTATAGTGCCTTTCTAATCTTTGGTTTGTTCTTCCAGTATGAGAGAAATTCCCCTCTAAAGTCAGTGGTGCAGCTGTCTCCACACAGGCGCTTTAGCTCTAATCCTGGATCACTGCATCTTCCTCTGAAGGGTTTGATGGACTCACACTAAAACAACACTTACAGGAAAAAAGGAAGTGTTACATCTCAGGAACAAACACAGACCTCAGTGTGCCGGAAATGCTACGCAAAATTATAGTTGTATAATTGCACATCTTACATCAGTCCATAAGCATGTTGAATGAAAGAGTAGACAAACTGTTTCCCTTTTTCCTCAATGGGGAAAAGCTATTGTTTTTCTGGCATCACATTGTGTTGTAAGTTCTTCCAAAAGATCAGACATCTCTGTGTCTCAATGTTTCTCTTCCTGTTTGTGACATCATCTTGAATCCCATGGCTCATTTCTTGTAAAAAAATAGAAAATTAAAAAAACACGTTAAGCAGAAAAATGTCTAGACAAACCATCAGTACTGGGAAGTGACCACAAAGGAACAAACATGTTTTCCACCATTTTCCGATAGTCATACCACCAATTGTGGCTCAAACTAGTCTAGATTTCATCGCATATAACTTGATGAGATCAAGAAAAGAGAACATAATATTTCTTCTTTAAAATTGCACATTTAACTCACCAGTTACCCTGCATCGCTACTGTGAGATGTGCCTCTCAGATCCTTCAAAACAAAACATCCAGTGGTGTGACATAAATCTGGAATTTCCCATTCGCCTATATGACATCCTTGAACTTTGGCCTCTGTGTTTGCCTTCCTTAACTATTTCCACACTTTTGAATCATTCAGACTGGACCTTGTACAAAGGGTGGCCCCGGACCACCCATCATCCATACCCTGTGACGGCGACGCTGCAGCCCCTCATACAGTACCTCTCTCTGTCTGGGGTAACCGATCCTTCCTGTCACCTCCTTCTGGATGTCTGTGCGAGGATGTCCGAGAACCGCTGTAAGATACGTGTACGACACAGATGGGGCCACAGAAGCAAAAACACATACAGCAGAACATTGCAAATAAATGGTTAATGAAATCTAAAGTGTATTTATTTTTTTACTTCTGATGCAATGACTTGGTGGCTTGGTGGTGGTGGTGGTGGTAGCAGAGCCTGGAATAACGCACTTGGGACAGGCAGCGGGACATCAAGGACACCAATGTGACCCAACAACGTGAAGCAGCTCCAGGACTTCGAGAAGGGAAAATAGTGGTGTTTTATTTATTAAAAAATACCTATTATGCAAAGAATTATTTTTAGGAGCTTTGAACAATATTGTAATTGTTCCCCTTTGTCATTAAACCACTCAAAGTTGTATTTTGAGTGATTCATGGATATTTGAGTAATTCATTCTCCCACAGACAAGTCTCCGTGTCACGGGCAGCGTCGGATAGCCATTTTGCCACAAATGAAAAAAATACCTCTGTTCGCTACTGTGAACTGCGATGGAAAAGGCACAGCAATGCAACATACAAGCAGTGACGAGGTGAGGAACTATGTCTTGCTATATAACAGTGTTGTTCAGGTCCATCGGAGCACAAAAAGCAGTGGATCCACCCGGATATGAGAAAGACTATAAATATTATTATTATTTTTTTGTCTCTTGGTTCTTCTGAATTGAACTCTATCTGTTCATTGTGGTTCTCCTTGAGGTTTCTCTTTTTCCCACTGGGTTTTTGGGAATTATTTCTTGTCGTTTGCTTATTTCCTGTAAATTGGCCATGGATATATCATCTATTACATTGATTTGACTTGCTGGCTTGAATAATCACTGACAACACTCTGATGTGATATTGTTTTAGTGTGTTTCTTCTGCCAAGTGGAGTTACAACAAGACTTCGGCCCAGAGCAGTGCTGCTGGGTGGAGGACAGTAGATTTGGGCGCGGAATCGGGGCTGGGGTGTGGGGTACTTCCCAGAGCATTAACAAGTGCTGAGTGAGGACATGATGAAATGGCCCAATGTGCACTGAATGGACTCTGTATCCACACAGAGAATGGCTGCTTTCTGAACACAAGCTGCTCCTTCAATGGCACGCACACATGTTACACACAAGCCCAGTACACAATAGAGAAACGGGGTGGAAGAGCTGATGGTAAATGTCAGCTGACAGTAATAAATGTCCAGTTTAAGACACTGTAATGGCATCTATTGTTTAAATGTCACAGAGTGCGTTTCAATTAGCGTTTTTTTTTTTTTTTTTTCCATTGGTGGGAACACAGTGATGGTTTATAGTGCCCCCTTATATCCTTTAAATACTAGTGTCACTACTCATATAATGCATGCTCAATCATCATCACGTACAGTGTGGTAGTGTTCAGAAAATAAATGTGGTTTCTCGCTTTGTAGGGAACAATGCATGACTTAATATTTTGTGTAACAATGAAAATGCAGTTTTAAAGTTGCGACACACAAAGTTCTACCGGTTGCCTCTTTGGTTGCTGCATATTTTTGTGGGGCTTGGGTCACTTGTTTTGGGTTTTGTTTTACGCTTGGTCCCTTCTTTCTCTTTAAGAACAGCCCTGTTTTGCCATTGGTTGGGACCACTAGCTCATGGGGTCCTGTTTCAGACCTGGTTCAAAATTAATTTACCGATATAGACTTAGTTTAGTAATTGATCTGGTTCAGATTTGGTAAGCGAAAGGTGTAACTACATTATATTTAGATTTGATTTACTGTGAAATATAATCTCAGCCTCATTAAGCAGAAAAGCAGCCCAAATAATGATTACCGTATGATACTGTACAGTGAAATAACAAAATCATTACTTTCCAAGTAATCTGTCCGCACCAGCTCATTCATTCAGGCTTCATTCAAACACATCCCCCCACTGTTTCCACAGTGTATTTCTTACATTGAACAGCTCCTTTAGCTCTCCCTCTCTCCTGACACAACAGGTGGACGTACACACTCTTTTCAACACCAAACCAGCAGCGGCTTTCAATTAGGCCTGTGAAAACCTGTGTGCGTTTGGGGGGTAGGAAAGGAACCACCCGCCCACAGTGCCCTAACCCTGACTAATGGCATCAGGATGTCCCGATTACAGACTCATGTTTGTGTTTGAGGATGTTTAGAAGAGTCTTTATTATCTTTTCCCATAGTGGATCAACATATTGTCTTGATTGTGATATAATTGATATTATTTCTATGGAATAACATTTCTATCAATATCTATGGCTGTGTTCACATGCACACCACAATCTGATCTGATTTCTGGACCTTCAAGTCTATTTAAATAACAAATCGCAAAATCTGAAGAGTGTAATCAGAAATCATCATCAATTTAATTTATTTTACCTCAAACACGACCACATGAGTTCTGTGCCAGTAACTCAAATTGTATACTGTCCTTGTGTCATTGGACAAGACACTACATCTTGTTGTTTTGGCAATGACTCTCCAAGTGTGACTGAGGAGTGATTAGTGTGACAGACTAAACCAGTGAATGCAGAATCTGAATACATATCCTTGTTTCCACAGTTTGGTGCCTGAAAGACCCCACAGGTTTCTAACTCCTCTCCAAACAGGAACCAAAAGCTTTGCCCTGGGAGAACTCGGCATGTTTCGACATGTCCAAAAAAGACAAAAGAGCAGCTCAAGGAGTCAACATGAGTCCACATGGAAAAGTCATGACTCTGTGGTCCTGAAAGTGAACAAACAATACCATAAAATACTAAGTATAAGTAATGTTCAGATATTGTATTATACATGACAGGCCCACGGGCTAAATCCGGCACCTCAGTTTAAACTTTCTGGTCAATAGATTACTTAGAGAAATTAGATTGCACACAACAGTTTGAATACTCACAGTGATATTGTAAATACCTATGCAAATCTTCTGGGTATATTTATTTTATTTCTCATATTATCTCAACTTTAGTCCAATGTAATATCTCCTATTTCCCACCTAGTTGCTCACACATTTCTAGTAAAGATTGCTTGACTTTTGTAATGCACACTTTCATGTATGGCTATGTATTAAATTGTCACTTAAATATGTAGTTTTACAGAGACTGCCATGTCTCCAGGGTAAATATCTGTCACTGCTGGTCTCATATCACAGACTGACGAGATACCAGCTTGTCCTTGTTTTTGCTCTCTCCAGATCAGAAATGATAAATTAATGGGAAATTAACTTTTGCTATAAGACCAGCTAAATATCTCCAGACCGCATATAAAACGTGTGAGCAAACCGTTCCATATCACTATATATCCATTTTCTCTCTCTTCTTTTTCTTCTTCTTCAGAAGCGTCATCTTGACACAAAGACAGATCGATTGAGGTCAATATTGCAGCTGTGTTAACTTTACTCAAGAAATGGACATAACATTGGACAGTGTATCTTTAAAGTGCTTTAATTCAACAATCTATCAAACCATTTTAGAAATGTCATTGTTTAGTCTACAATATATTATTTGGCTAAGTTCACAGGCTTCACATCTGCACTATGAGACAAAATAGCTTCTGATATGCAATCAGTGATTCAAATGTTCAAAAACGTTTTGCCAAATTTTATTATTGCATTTTTGTAAGAGAGTTGACACATTAAATGTAATTTATTTACCTCTATTAAAGGAAACATTTCAATGTTTTTGTGATAACATTAAACAGCCTGCTTGTTATAGAATACATCATGTAAGATAAGACAAACTATATTTTATCCCACAATAGGGAAATTGTTGAATTCCTGTGTTCCAATGCAAAATACAAGTGTGGGGAAACAATGCAATAAAAGTAAAGATTCAAAAATATATCTTAATATAAAAATATATCTAGAGTACAAGAAAACACATTACATTCGGTGACTATGTACAATGCAACATATGATCAAGAATAAATGATATACAAAGTGATCAGTGACTTGTTCCAGACAGTGCTGATTCACATTATGTTACAGTTCATGACGACTGCAGAGTATAATGTGATTCCCTAAGTACTGATTTACCAATTACAACTTATTCTTCACCATAGCAGTGTCGCTGATAATGTTGTTTATAGACAGCTTCCTTTTCTGGACCTTTCCCTGGCCCAGCGTGTGTATGTGAGTGTGTGATTCTGCTCCAGGCTTAAGTTTCTGGGTAAATTCTTTCAGTCATGTCCACAGCTGTTCTCTACATTCCTCTGTGGAGTCTGCTGGACCTCAGGAGCGGACACACACTAACACACAACTTAATCCACTTCTGCGCACTCACAGACACTAAACTGTACAATCAGCATATGCTTTAAGGTAAATAACTTCTGTTGACGAAATTGTTGAAAGATTTTTTTTTTTTCCTTTCACAGTAAATGTTTTCTCAGATACATGTTGTTTAGACAAAGAGTGTAAAATGATGAATAAAGATGCAGGCACGTAATTGTGAAAACCGGAAAAAGTGTAAATGGCAATTTACAAAATCTGACTTGTTTTGCAGGTCGCAAGAGTGGAGAAGGTAAGGCAAGTTTATTTGTAGAGCACTATTTATAGAGAGGGCAATTCAAAGTGCTTCACACAACAGGGAAAAAATGCATTAAAAATTATAAAAACATGACAGAAATCACAAAACCTTAATTTCTTTTCATTCAATTTAACATTTTGCTGACATGAATCATACATTTTGTCCGCGCTTAGTGATCCACCAAATGGAAACCCAAATCTATTGGACCACACTGGCAGACACTCCAGACACTCTTTCCCATATGTATTTGACATTTCCAGCGTGGCAGGTGTCTCCGGGATGGGCACCTCACTTTTAGATCTGTTCCCATGTTAGACTGTCCCTAGACGTCAACGCGCTATCCGCCTCTGCACACGTCTGTGCTGAGCGTATGGCTCTTTTACGACGACTGACTGGTCGATGCCTCCACCTTATGTGTGGCGCGTTTGTATCTTTAATGACGGATCCAGTCTCATCTGATCCCTCCCTAGATTTAGCTTTCCCTAAACTTTGTCCCAGACAAATGTGTAGCCAATGACTTTGTAAATGTCTGATAGTATTCACCCATGGGGTTCCCCAAAAGTCTGTACTTGTGCCAGTTTAATGTGTTTTGGATACAGCAGTATTGTTTTTAACCTTTTTTAACTGAATACAGTAACACTTAATGTAAGACACTGCAGGTGAAAAGGAAAGAATCTTACATTTTAAGATCTTACATCTTACAAAACAAAATAAGAACAAGACATTTTATGTGAAAACGGCCAAAATTGCACATATTTGGGACATGTAAACGGACAGAGCCAAGTTTAAGTTTCTTACTTCATTTTGATGACCTATTAGTTACAAAAAAAAATTCAAAGATAATTTAGTTTGTCTTGTTTTCGACTGAAAATAGGCCTAAAAATATTAATTTCACTCAATTCTTTTGACTTAAAACTGTAATAAATCAGTTTAATATGCATATTTTTGATGAGTTTTTAACTGTCATGACAGTGTTAAAACATATATGACACAATGCATGTATACACACCAGTCTACACTTTGGCAAGGTGGGTAAAATGTCTTGACACAGCGACACAAGGCATTGGTCCAAATGAAGAGTGAAATGATCTTGAAATGATGTTGGTGAATGAGCGCTTAAACCACAGAGCCACTATCACACACTTACAGGGAATACCGATATGCATGCCAATACTTATAAATAAAACTGTCTATAATTAATTTATACAGTGGCATTTTTATATTTTCTCATCATTATAAATCCTCTTTACCACAACCACACCTTTCCGTCAACATCCCTGTAACTCAACAGTCACTTAACTGTCCACAGGGACCAGCTGTAATAAAACGATGAAGGATTACTGATAAAATGAGTGGTTGACTTTTAATTGTCCGATTAGTATGAGCCCTGTTATTATCTTGCCTTCACTGGGAATCCCCTTTGGCCAACGGCTCGGTTCATTCCACAGCTAAGCAAATAGCTTCCTGTTATGATGTCATCCATGAGGAGCTTCAGACAGAAAAAAGAAACATTAAAGCTATATATGAAAAAAAACTTGATGTTGTAAACTTTCAAAGAAGGTGATGTTTCATTGACATTTCACGTTTAAAACATTTAAAAGCACACCTCTCTTGACAGTATTGGTATACTACCGGTAGTTACTATTAGTAAAATCAAGATATGCCATTTTTCGCCCACCCCTAATATATTGTATGTTTTTGGTTGATGTATTTTGTTGCATTATATATATATATAAGTCTGTTTGAAGAAGGGCTTGTGGCCTGGACGTCACATGTTGTGCAAAATTAAAAATTGGGAGCACTAACTGCTGTCATCAGCCTTTAGCTGCCACAAGGACTGGTCTAACGAGCTATGTGTTATGGAGAAAAGAAAGACACTTTCATCATGGGTGTCAGCTTCCTGTTATAAGCAACATTTTGGAGACTTATATGTAATAATATGTTGTTTTAAATTATTATTCACTGTGACAAATATCACAATTTTTATAATTCTAAAACTCATAAAATAGACAACAGCCAAGAACATCTCATGAAAGTTGGGCTTGAAAGTTGTTGACATTTGGCTTGAGCTGAGAGAGTATGTGCTCCCACAGTTTTTATGATTGCATAATCAGCTGACAGTAAGTCACTTGTGCAAAAATATGTTAAAGGGTTTAATATCCTCCCTGCATGGTTAATAATATACTCAAAATGGTGAGAATTGGGAAGGGGTTTTGTTAGGAAATAAGCACATCTGTATTACAGGCCTAAATAAAGCAAAAAGAATCAAGCCAGTGTTACTGAATCAAACGAAAGGAAAAGAAAAAAAGGGAGATTAAAGACATAAACCAAAAAGGCACTGCAGATCATTCAGACCAAATGTGTTCTTTAACCTGATGTTTATTAGTTCTGATTAGGAAAAGAAACCACCCCACTAATACAAAAAAGAGGACATAAAAAGAACAAATGCTTCTTTGATTGAAGTTCCATGTTCTTGCGTGATTATTATGTCACATCCTCTCTAACCTGAAGTTGAATCTGGAACAGTGAAAGTTTTTTTTGTGTGTTATTTTTCCTTTGTGCTTTTTAAGTTTGATCAGGCCTGCAGTACAATAGACAAAACACAAAGGATTTTATAATACAACAGATAATTCACGGTCTCTACTTTTACTTCATGCACGGTTACAAAAATGATTTACGTGAAGATTGATTGACGAACAGGAAGTGAACTGTGCAGTATTAAAACACATCCATGTCCTGGGGCAGGGGCCGGGAATGAATGCATCACTGCACATCCGTCAGCTCCTCTGTTAACAACTCGTAGAGCCGGAGCAACTGCAACTTTCTCCTGTTATGAAATACTCTGAACCTGTTTTACTCACAACAATCAATCACAGAAGTAACAGTGTAAACCGTATCGCTTCAACAACAAAATCAAGTATATCTGTGTTCCAAGTCACACAACCTTTTGGCCTTTTGGGAGCTGAAACTTTGACATTCCTTTGGTAAAAATATTCAGTTTGTCACATGTATTTTAACTATAAAGTATATCTAAAATGCATGTCTTGCTGAAAGTAATGCAGTGATGTATATTTCAGGTCTGTATAATCTTTATTAACAGCACAACAGGGCCGGCCCAAGCCTTCAGGGGGCCCTAAGCGAAAACATTTTTGGGGGCCCCTCACCACGTCATCAGAATCAGTTTTATTGCCATTGTCAGTGAACAATTCACATATGGAACTTTCTTCAACGCAAACAAAGCGCACCAAAACTCCAGGGCATCTGTTTGCCAGTTAGTTTATTCTCAACACCTCACAAGCTCAAATATTGATAACTTTAATCCCACAATGCAACTTGGTATTCCGCTGACATCACCTCTACTCCCTGTACAAATAACACACATCCCAGATATGTTTTTGGGCGTATTTGTGGGCGTTAAGGGTCGACAGCCACATTAGCACATTAGTTTAAATTAACGAACAGACATTTTCAGACCTTTTTTGGGTCTTCTGGTGCATTTTAATGTGGTCCAGCCGGCTAAAAGTAAAGTAAAATGTTGAGGTTGTAATGCTATAAAATGATGATGTGATGAAACTGTGCCAGGAGAAAATGATTAAAGCCAGTTATTAATACATTAGTGTACTTAATTACTCAATAATTATGGTCAAATTGATTCATTTTAACTGAAAATGTAAAAGTAATAGTTATCCTTACTAATTTATCTTTTACAGCTCCCAACTGTTCCTTCTTGCCAAAGTGACAAAACAAGTTATTTTAAATTAAACAAATGGCATAAGCATTGCTTGATTAACAATTAACACTGATAAAACAAACATGTTATTCCCAGAGAATGAACAGAACAAGAAGTGAAGGTCCAAACCCAGCTATTGTGAAGAGACTGCGTTTCTGCAGCTTTGCCACTTTTGTATGAAAATATATAGTATTATTCTATAACAGATGTAATTTTAATATGTCTGGTTATTTTTCACTATCAATTTATTATAATTTATAACAAATAGTCTAATGATGCTTTTTAAATAAATTGAAATGTTTTATTGCTCTATTAAAAGTGAATTACAATATAAATGTTTGTTCTGATCAGAACATCACACACTGGACTCCTGCATGAAATAATGCTGCGATGTGATTGGCTGATGGACCTTACGTGCATAAACCTTTACATTCCTCTTATTGCACGTTAAGAAGTCAAAGTCAAACAGACATCACGAGTCACGATTGATCTCACACATGGTGATGTGAGAGAGAGGGACGCAAACTCAAACCTGCTCATCTCTGACTGAGGCTGCACAGGGGCCCGGGACAGGGGCCCGGGACAGGGGCCGCACACTGTTCACTCCAAAGTCTCATGTCAGAGGTTCTGGACGAGACGGCGCTCGTCCGGACCGGATCTCCGCCTCTTAGTGACCGGGGCATAGACGCCTCTCACCGGCCTCACCTGCAGCTGACACTACGGGGCTGGTGTAAATGTGAAGCTTATTATCTTTCATTCACACATATTATTGTGCGCGGGGCAGAGCTCTCGTCGCCTCCAGCCTGAGCGAACTAACGTGACAGAATCGTGTTGTTTCAAACAGCAGCATTAACCGTCTCTTTGTAAGATAAGTTCAATACCTGGAGAGTGTTGTTGAGTTTGCAGTTTCTTTACATCGTCAAGAAGTTTCTTCTTTCGTTTTTCGGCATCGGGGGGATATATTCCTCTGGACATGAGGACCACGCAGGGACCACGTTGTGTTGTGTTTATGTTTTGCTCTCGTTCTGCTCGCGCACATTGAAGTTGACCAATCAGCGCAGGTTTGGTGTCTTGGTTGCCAGATTGTCATTACAAATAAATGTGGTTTGTGCGTTATGTGTTCCCGCTGTGTGCGCTGCCGCGCCAGCAGCGCTACTACACTAGTGGCGCACGCTGCGCTTGCACTTCTCATAAGACGGGTTGCCAGATTGGGGGCCCTATTAACGCCTCGGGGCCCTACGCAGCTGCTTAGTTCGCTTATAGTCATTTTAGTCAGGAGTTAAAAAAAAGAAGAAAATACTTAAAAATAATCATCAAACAGTCATCAATAGTTTCAGTGTGCTGTCAATGTGCCCCAAGCACAAGTTGTTCATTTTGAGACAGGGCTGCAAAACATGATCATAAATCCTCAAGGAAAATCTTTGAAATCGGAACAATTTCACTATTGTTTCCCCTCTGTATTACATGAGTATTTAGTGAATATGGATCATTTTTCACGGTTATATGTTATGCTTTGTCCCTTAGCAGTTGTCACCATAGTGGGATTATCATATAGTTGAATTATGTTTAAGTGGATAAGCCCCCATATCGTCTTGAATGTTTGACTGTTTTCAATGAACTCGAATGTGTCATGAATTTACTCTCTTTAGATGTTGACCAGAGACAGAAAGATCCCAGTTTTTGTTTTATTCCACACGGAGCCAGTCTGTGTAAATAAAAGGTTTAAGAAAATATGTTTTTTATTGAGAAAATGATTCAAATCTAAACAGGAGAAACAGCTGAACAGCTCAAGGCTCAAACCATGTCAGGACTTTTGGCTCATCCGACGAAGGGATGAAGATCAAATCAAATTCAAAGGCAAGTTGAATTTATTTGCACAAAATAATTCAAAGTACTTCACAAAAGAGGAACAAATGCATTGAAATCACTATACAAACAGACAAAAACATAAACGATCGTTATAAAATTGAAGAGAAAGAGAGGTGTGCCATTAAAATCCTGTCTCACATCTTCAGGAAGACTCACTGACTTTTGCTGCATAAAACTGAAATACTGAACCGAAAGCAAACTATTAAACAGTGTTTGTATTGAAAATGGTATGTGTCCTTCTGGTCAGCAATAGGTCTGTAGCAACAGGATAAGTAAATCGGATTAGCATCATTTTACCATGACTTATGAGCAAACCCGTCCCAAAGCCCAAACCTTAACTAAATTACCTGTTCCGAAATCTAATTCTAACCTGATTATAAAACATTTGCTAGCATAATGTGGCATAACAAATTGAGCTTCTGATTCTGACGAAGCATTTACAAGTTCGACTTAATGCGCCAAAATGTGTGAGTACATTTTAGTTTTACAAGCAATAATACATTATTTGTGACACTATTACTTCTATTATTCCAATGTGATTGCTGAGTCACCCGAGGAGGGGCATGGCATGTTATTTTAATCCTTCAATAGGCCTTTAATCCCTAAAATGTTTGGTACTTAAAAGATATGTGGTTGTTTTGAACATGGTGCCAAACCGAGTTTATTTGTAGTTGGACACAATAAAAACAGATTTGGAAGTAGTGATCATGTGGGACACAGCTCTGTGCTCAGTCCTTTTCACAGCTTCTATCCTTCAGAACACGTCATTGATATAAACAAAGTGGTAGTTCAAATTCCCTTAAAATGCTTTGCTTAGTGTTGTTGCTTTCCACTTCACTCACTTGACATTTGAGTAACCTGCTGCTCCATGAATGATATTATAGTAAAATACAGAGGTGGACAGTATAAGTGAAATGTATTTTATTTTGAAGATATGCAAAATGTCAATATCAAGATAATCATTTATGGTAAAAATGCATCAAAAAGAGCTGATCAAAAAGAAAAATGAAAAAAGTGATGTTGTAAACTTTCAAATATAAGGTATAAGGTGACATTTCTGCACTTTTGTAATTCATTTTACACACATTTCACATTTGTCTGTTAATTAAAACTCAACTAATACATTTGAAGACATGTTAAAAACACATTTATTTTAAGTTGCATAACATTGTTGGGAATCATTATTGGGATATGCCAAAAACAAAAAACAATAATATTGAGATTGTTAATATTGCTCACTTCGGGTAAGATATGTTTGCAGGTATTATGATATTCCATTGCTTTCTAATAAAAGGTTGCTCCATTCCAGAGTCCAGAGTTTGTAGAAAGCTATTAAGGATTAGAAAAGCATGCATTACATTGATTTATTTTTAATTTTTATATGAGTTATTGATCTCTTTCAAATATTTACTAAAATGTTAAATACATATAAGTTTCTTATAAAGATAAGTTGGCATTGTTACAGAAATACAGCTCCAATAGCCTGTTAGGACCTGTTTGATCGTGTAATTACCTGGAATTAAAGGTTTGTTGTTGTTGTTATTGAGAGATATTTTCACCATTGTCGTAAAGAACTTTGTCTTTCACGTGGTTCAGGGTATGATGAGAATATACCACACACCAAATGACTGCTTAAATATGGATTAGAATGTTTCACAAATACCTGGAGTTTCCAACAGACTTCAACTGATCATTTACAACTATTATCCATTTCCATGTTTGCATGTTAAGGCGCATGATAAGGCGTTGGATCCTGCCCCAGAAACAGTGACAATAATGGATTTTTACTGTGTTTTACTGTGGAGCAGCGGGGCGCAACAGGTGACTCACTCAAAGTGCTTGGCCAAAACGTACTCCCTCAATTTGAGCAGCCAACCTCCTTTTTAAAAGTTGTAAAATATAAACTACCACCTACTCTCACAGCAAAAGGTCAAATACTAGAGAAACACTTAGAACAATATGAATTTCTGCTTAAGGACTGGACAAACATCATGATAGACAATGGAAAAATAGATTAATTTAAAAAACAATGGACAAAACGGGACATTATCTGAAGTCTAAATGCATTAATTCTACTTATTTTTATTTTTTAGGCCACTCCCTTATTTTCTACTGTTATTCATTTACTTAATATTTTTCAAATAATTATGTTTTTAGGCCCGAGCGCCACAAGCTGGCGAGAGGCCTATTAATCTCGTAAGGCCGTGCGAAGCACGGCTGCGAAAGTGCGCACGTAGTGCGCACGAAATCGAGCGCGAAGCGCTCGCCCACTTCCAAACACTCACTAACACACTCCTTCACTCACGTACGCCCCGTGCATACTAATTAGTAGTAGGAAAATGGAACATTACCGTTGTAAACAGGCGAAGCCCGTGCAAAAGTGCGCACTAAACGAGCACTTTACATTGGGATGACGACCGCGATCCCCATATAAAGCACTCATTTGCGCTAAGTAGCTCACGAATACGTTCCCCATCTCTTGCATGTTCCGTGCATATAAGCATGTAATGCAAAAATGCATGTTTGGTGCCCCGTCGCCCCTGGCAAGTACAGTGAACTAGCCCATGCCGAAGGCATGGATCATGCATACTTACTCCTGCTATGACAGAAACAGTCAACAATTAGTGAATGGGCGTAGCCCATTCACTAATTGTTGACAACAGCAGCGCGAAGCGCTGCATTCCTTCAAAAACCCTCCTGGCATCGTCCCGTATGCGAGAATCCATGCCGCAGGCATGGGCCATGCTTGTATCTGCTCAAATCAATGGAAGTCTATGGGGAGTGGGCGGGGCATCCCGACGGAATAGGGAGTGACGAGCGCGTAAGCGCTCGTAATGATGATTCCACCCCATGGCGGCATCGGGAAGGCTTAGAGCTTTCAAACGATGTATAATTTGTTGTTATAGTGGAAACGGCTATATTGTTTTTGCTAAAAATATTATTATTAGGCCCGAGCGCCACAAGCTGGCGAGAGGCCTATTAATCTTGTAAGGCCGTGCGAAGCACGGCTGCGAAAGTGCGCACGAAGTGCGCACGAAATCGAGCGCGAAGCGCTCGCCCACTTCCAAACACTCACTAACGCACTCCTTCACTCATGCACGCCCCGTGCATACTAATTAGTAGTAGGAAAATGGAACATTACCGTTGTAAACGGGCGAAGCCCGTGCAAAAGTGCGCACTAAACGAGCACTTTACATTGATATGACGACCGCGTCATCCCCATATAAAGCACTCATTTGCGCTAAGTAGCTCACGAATACGTTCCCCATCTCTTGCATGTTCCGTGCATATAAGCATGTAATGCAAAAATTGAACATTATTACTGTATAGAGGGCCAAAAACACAAAGTGGGCGGAGCCCACTCAAAATTAACGAAAGTACCCGTCAGTGACCAGGGACCCACACCATGAGGTAGGAAAGCGCGAGCGCTTTCCGAAAATGTATAGTTTATGATATTTGAAAAATGGGAAACATTGTTTTCGCATCGGATTATTCTTCTTCTTCTTCTTCTTCTTCTTCTTCTTCTTCTTCTTCTTCTTCTTCTTCTTCTTCTTCTCGGGACCAACCCCCCTATTTTTCACCCAGTGAACATTGACGAAAAGTCACAAAAATTTGCACACCTCTAAAAATCGTGCCTCTCTACATTCTGGCTATTTCCCTTTTCTAAAATAAAAAAAAATTGGCGCGTCAGCGCCCCCAAATGTACCAAAAATGCATTGAGAGATGGGAAATGACCCAAAAAAAATCTGATCGTAGAATCATGAAATTTGGCGCAGAGGTAGATGGTGACAAGAGAAGTAAAAAATATTATTACGGCAACGCCGTCCGCCCAACCAAATGTCGGCCATATTGCTTCAAAAATGGCTAAACATGATTTTGGAGTTTTTCCAAACGTCGTACTTTTACGAACTCCTCCCAGGGCGTTGGCCCTAAAAAGCTGAAATTTGGTGAAAATGCTACTTAGGAGTGGGACATCAAAAGTTATCCAAATTACATTGATACCTCTCACGGTCTCTGTGCGGCGAAGCCGCAAACTGTAGCTAGAATTTCAGAAATCTCCCATATTTAAAATTTATGCCGTTTGCGCAGATAAAGTCCGAATTGCATCAAATTAGAATCAGTTGTTAAACTCTTTGCCCTAAACCCACTTGAAGTGAAATAAATTCATTTGGCGCCACAGCGCCCCCTACAGATTTTATATGGAGGTTAAATGTTTAGTTTTGCGAAATTATATGAAATTTGACACACAACTCAATTTTAGCATCCCCATCAAAAAAGTCAATGAGAGCCATGTCATAATTGTTATGGCGTTGCCGTAACGATGACCGAAACCTTCCATGTTATTCCAATGGGGAAATCGCCAGAACATGTTTACACTTTAGACTTTCACAAACTCCTCTTAGGGCGTTAGCCCTATTAACCTGAAATTTGGTGAGACTCATCTTCAGGGGTGGACCATCAAAAGTGATCCACATTTTTATTCAAAGAGTCACGGTGTCTGTGCGGCAAAGCAGCACATTTTGCCAAGAATTCAAAATAAAATAGCTTTTTGATGGTAAAACAAAGGGGAGAAGATGTGACAGCGTCACAGATTCAGCAGTAGGCGCAATAAAAGGACAATTGGGGCGCGTTAGCGCCCCCTCCTCTTGCGGCGTGGCGGCGGCGTGGCGAGGGCCGATCATTGCCGCTTGCGGCTATATTTTTTATTATTTTTCTTGTTCTTCTGCTTTTTGAGCTCTAATTTGACCCCCTGGACATGCTCAAAAACTCACCAAACTTTACCCAAAATTCAAAATCGGCGAAAAATTTTGTTTTTACTGGGCCATTTTTTTTTTCGTTAAAAAATGGCGCGACAGCGCCACCGACAAAAGTCAAAATACATTGCGCCTATGGGAGACGCCCCGAGGTCAACTTTGTCGTAGAGCTACGAAATTCGGAACACGCATTCCTCTTGTGAGGACAAAAAACAAATATTATTGTGGCCACGCCCCCAGAATTACCCTATGCCCGCCATCTTCCTTTGAAAATGAAAACACGCTGTGTCAGCAATTTTGTTCACGTCAAACTTTGACGAACTCCTCCTAGGGCGTTTTGCCCACCGACTTCAAAATCGGCGGACGTCCTCTGGACAAGTGGGGCATCTAAAGTTATCAAATTTTTTGAGATACCTTTTACGGTCTGTGTGCGGCGCAGCCGCAAAGTTGGACAACTTATTTTGGGATATTGCAGATCTAAAAATTGTTCCCATTTGATCAAAACAAGTCCGATTAGGACCAAATTTGAATCAGTTGTTCAACTTTCTAGTTTGGACCAGTTTATGATGACAAAATTGAAATGGGCGCGATAGCGCCCCCTACAGAGTGACCTTTAAATTAACATTGAAGGTCAAAAATTAGTTTTACCAAAATGTTCTAAACTTTACCCAAAATTCTATTTTGCCGTCCCGATCAAAAAAGCTTATCAGACAAATGCCTTAATTTTTACGGCGTAGTCGTAGCGATGACAGAAACCTCCCATGTTATCCCTATGGGAAAACCGCAAAATGTCTCAAATATCCACATTTTTATGTTTCACACTTTAACAAACTCCTCCTAGTGCGTTTTGCCCACCAACCTCAAAATCGGTGTACGTCCTCTAGACAAGTGGGGCATCTAAAGTTATCCAAATTTTAAGGATAACTTTTACGGTCTCTGTGCGACGGAGCCGCAAACGTTTCCCAGAATTCTGACTATTTGGCCTTCAGAGTGGCCTATAAACAATAGAGTTTTTCCAAATGACATGATATTTTGAACAAAATTCTAATTTGCCATCCTGATCATACAAGTATGAGAGCCAAAGTCATATTTTGTACGGCGTAACCGTAGCGATGACAGAAACATCCCATGTTATCCTTATGGGAAAATCGTAGAATCGCTCAAATCACCACATTTTTACGCTTCACACTTTAACGAACTCCTCCTAGGGCGATTGCCCGATCAAGCTCATATTTGGGGAAAATCATCTACACAAGCGGGGCATCAAAAGTCAGTCATATTTTGATTTTAAGTGCTACGGTCTCTGTGCCGTGGAGCTGCAAATATACTGTCACAAATGGGAAAAACGCCAAATCCTTGAAATGTTCACATTTACGCTTCACACTTTAACAAACTCCTCTGTGGGCAATAGCTCGATCAAGCTTTACTTTGGGAAATATCATCTACACAAGCGCGGCATCAAAAGTTATCCATATTTTTATTCCAAGTGTCACGGTCTCTGTGCGGCGGCGCAGCAAATTTGACTGACACTTGTGTTCATTTGCACTGGATTGGCCATGTCCAATGTGTCGCCGTCTGTCAAGTTCTTTTTTAATTCAACACAATAAGGGCGCCATCTTTATCAAGTCGAAAGCGCAGAGTCGGAAGGCCGGCGGCCCGCGAGGGCCGTTGGATGCCGCTTGCGGCTTTAATATTCTCTCTTTCTTTCTTTCTTCTCGGGACCAACCCCCCTATTTTTCACCCAGTGAACATTGACGAAAAGTCACAAAAATTTGCACACCTCTAAAAATCGTGCCTCTCTACATTCTGGCTATTTCCCTTTTCTAAAATAAAAAAATTGGCGCATCAGCGCCCCCAAATGTACCAAAAATGCATTGAGAGATGGGAAATGACCCAAAAAAAATCTGATCGTAGAATCATGAAATTTGGCGCAGAGGTAGATGGTGACAAGAGAAGTAAAAAATATTACTACGGCAACGCCGTCCGCCCAACCAAATGTCGGCCATATTGCTTCAAAAATGGCTAAACATGACTTCGGAGTTTTTCCAAACGTCGTACTTTTACAAACTCCTCCCAGGGCGTTGGCCCTAAAAAGCTGAAATTTGGTGAAAATACTACTGAGGAGTGGGACATCAAAAGTTATCCAAATTACATTGATACCTGTCACGGTCTCTGAGCGGCGAAGCCGCAAACTGTAGCAAGAATTTCAGAAATCTCCCAAATTTAACATTTCTGCCGTTTGCGCAGATAAAGTCCGAATTGCGTCAAATTAGAATCAGTTGTTAAACTCTTTGCCCTAAACCTACTTGAAGTGAAATAAATTAATTTGGAGCCACAGCGCCCCCTACAGATTTTATATGGAGGTTAAATATTTAGTTTTGCGAAATTATATGAAATTTGACACACAACTCAATTTTGGCATCCCCATCAAAAAAGTAAATGAGACCCATGTCATATTTGTTATGGCTTTGCCGTAACGATGACCGAAACCTTCCATGTTATTCCAATGGGGAAATCGCCAGAACATGTTTACACTTTAGACTTTCACAAACTCCTCTTAGGGCGTTAGACATATTAACCTGAAATTTGGTGAGACTCATCTTCAGGGGTGGACCATCAAAAGTTATCCACATTTTTATTCAAAGAGTCACGGTGTCTGTGCGGCAAAGCAGCACATTTTGCCAAGAATTCAAAATAAAATAGCTTTTTGATGGTAAAACAAAGGGGAGAAGATGTGACAGCGTCACAGATTCAGCAGTAGATGTAATAAAAGGACAATTTGGGCGCGTTAGCGCCCCCTCCTCTTGCGGCGTGGCGGCGGCGTAGCGAGGGCTGATCATTGCCGCTTGCGGCTATATTTTGTTGTTGTTGTTGTTGTTGTTGTTGTTGTTGTTGTTGTTATATTAGTGTTTTTGTTGGTCGATGTTCTAATAAAAAATAAAATAGCAAAAAAAGAACAAGAGGACTTCATGTAAAATCTGAGTAGAGTGAGGAATTCAACCCACAACATCAATTGTGCGTGGTTGTTACATTCCACAGTCATGCCTCCCTGCAATACAGCTAGAGTTTTCATACATTGTTATAAAAGATTCAGCTGCAGTCATCTGGACACTGTTTTTGTCCCGATGATTACAGCAACTGGATCTTTTTCTACGATGGAACAGTCCTGGACTAATTCTTATACATATTTAAAGCCACGTAGCATTTTATCCAAAACAATAGACTAAAATAAATCATGTTTTCTCATTGTTGGTAGGTTTATTACACTGAAAACATTAGGGGGAAAAACACGTATCATGATCTGTTTCCATGTGAATGTTGTTCCTTAGCTATAACATTCCACCGTATGCCATAAAATGTATCTATCCATAAAGAAGTGTATATTTTAGGGGCTGTATTTTTTTTTTTTTTTTCATGTAATCAAGTAAGATCTAGTTTGTCACATCTATTCGGGTGAAACTGAGTCCATTGTGCGCTCTTTGCATCAAATTACAGAGTGTTTTATTATTATTAATAACTTGTGTACTGGCAGTACTTGCTTCGCATATTATGCGACGCAAGTACTGTTAGTATACAAGTTTGTTAGCTTTAGCATGCCGACAAAACTCGCTCTGGGCTCAGGAAATTGTGAAAAGTGCTTATGAACATTTTGCAGTAAATGAGTTCAATGGTCATTTAAGGCATTATAAGTAGGTAATACATGTGGAACGCTGCAAATGAATGTTTTTTGCATTTTTAGCATAATAAAACTAACTAACTTTCTATTTTTATATCATGCAAGTGACTTTCCACCTGCAGAAAGTTGCATACTGTTGCTTTAAAACACATACACAGTGATTCAAGTCTGTCTATCTTGGCCCTGGTACTATGAGGTCATTATTCTGCATTACTGTAAACTGCAGCATGCTGGCCAGCTCTGTCACACTGGCTGTTTGTGCGTTTATCCCAATCTCGTCTTTGTGAACGTGTGAAAGCACCGCTGTTGCCCAGATCTCTGATGTTTCTGTAAATACAGCTGTTTACTGACTAGAACGTGAGGACGTTTGCATTCTGAGACAGTATTGTTCATTGGCAGTGGTGATGAGTAAGATGTAGCAATAATAAAAAGGATTTCTGAATACAATTATTAGAAGTATTTACATGAATTCTTTGTTGTAGTAGACACAACTGTATTTAATCAAGTTGTGCTAATGTATCTGAATACTATCTTCAACTTCAGCCTTCAAGTGTCACAAGGAATATTCTGTGCAAATAATAGAAGGTCTTCTTTCCAAATGACTCAACTTTCGCGGTGAAGCCCCATTAAACCCTCACACACATGCTGGTTGTGTTTCCATGCTTTAAGGGAACTTCACATTGACCAACACAAATTTCCAAAACCACAACATAATGCCTTCGGCCAACTCCACTCAGGATTCTCCTCCCAAGACACAGGGACCCAATTACAAACACTTACAGTTAATCTGATTAAGCTCCGTACCATTATATTGTCATTCACTATGATGAGACTTGGTTATAATAAGAAATGTGCATGTTTTCATTCCACATAGAATTGTCTTTCTTGTTTGTCTGCTAATCTTAAACATTATGAACCGCTTGTGCGATCATTGGCCTTTTATAGAATGTATTGTCAAAATAATTGTGTAATAATTATGACACAGTACAGTACACATGCGCTTTGGTGGGAGAGTTGACAACCTACTTATATTCATGAAGTTATTATTGAGCTTGGTTGGAAGTATATTTTCCATTCATTTTTACAATAGGGAAACAAATACATAAATGTTTGAAAGCTTGCTCTGGGCTAATCAAGTAATGAGCATGAGAGAAAATGTTTTTTGGGCTGAAAACTGCCATTGTATAAACCTGATTGATCACATAACTGCTTAGCCTCTGTAATTCCGAAACCGACAGTATAGCCTTAATCTGATCTATTTGACATGTATTTGATCACAGGTGTTTTAGTGAACACTCTTGCTTTTAAGCGCAGACTGAAGACCCACCCTTTTAGTTTTGCTTTTGATTAATATTTATTTATTGGTTTGTAGGTAATTTATTTATTAAAAAAAAAAATGTTTAGGCAAGTTCTAGATTGATTCAATTTTCCCTCACATGTTTGTTGATGTTATTTATTTGGTGTCTCTGCCTCATCTCTCCTCCGTGGCCTGTGTTGGTGACATGTCTTTGATCACAACCCGAATCGGCCTACAGTATGTGGGAGTTTTCATTTATTTTAGTGGAAATTTGACTGCTTCTAAAGAACACTATATTGCTTTACTGTCCAATTTCAACCCCTACCACCACCGCTGATAGAATCTCTACAAAATGTGTCACCCTAAACAAGGGGTGTCCAAACTTTTATCACTGAGGGCCGCATTTTGAAACTTGAATGGAGCACAAACAACCCAATCGAATTTAAAAGTGAATCCTTCCTTTGCATTTGACATAGTTTTGATGAGCCTCCACACCTTTAATACTACTTGGAACACTATTAATAGGTTGTTATAACATCAAAATGCTTGAATTTGTCAAATTTTACAGTAAAAAGTACCACTTTTCGTTGTTTGGACTAAGCTGGAGGGCCGCAAAAAATTGGTCCGAGTGCCGCATTTGGCCCGCGGGCCGTAGTTTGGACATGCCTGCTTAAACCAAAGCTTTCTCTCTTCGGCCCCTGAAGTTAGCGCGTAAAAACACACGCCCCGCTCGCGTCACAGCCCGCTGAGAGCGCGCGAGCTCGGGTCCTCCTCTCTCCCTCCTCCGGTTTCCTGTCACTGTATATACAACGGCTTGTGTCTATGGATGTCTCCGCAGTGACTGTCCGGCTGCTGAGCGGTGTGGAGAGCACACGGGAGCGCACGCCACTGGAAAAGCCCCTTCTATCCGCTGGACTTTACGCACTGAGACAGCTTCGCACAAACAGCAGCTGAATGCAAAGACTGGTGCGGAGGGCAGAGAGATATGGAGCCACGGCACTGGTCGCGCTCCGTACGAGGAGCGGTGTCTTTCCTCTTGTTATCGTCGCTGCTGGAGCACAGGATCGCCGGTGAGTGGTGGTCGCGTTTCGTCCGCGTTACGCACGGCTCTGTGGAGCGGCGGGGGCGCAACAGGTGACTCACTCAGCCGCTGATGCTGGGCTCGAGTGTGCGCGCACCTCTGAGCTCACACTCTGGTGGTTTGTTTTAGATGCAGCGCATGGAAACGAGCAGTAACGGCACAGCTTTTTCCCCCCACTAACTTATTAGCCTGGAAATGACCTGCACCGAACGAGCCGCAGCACCGGAGAGTGATCCGACTGTTGCACTGCGCTGATGCAAAAGAAATCCGTTGCAAACTAATCTGATCATCGTTGCTATTTGTATCGTTGTCAATATCGTTTAGGCCGATCTATGTCTATGTTTGATGATGCTTCGTCTGGTGAAGTGACTGTGTAATAACTTCTTCATGACTTCTGCCAAATTCATGCCAATTTACGAATCTGCGTCAAATTATGTATTGGAAGTGTTCAAAGGAGCAATGGGAATGGTCTACAAGTGTACAACTAACAGCAATAGGACTAACAACAACAACAACAGCAGCAGCTGCATTGAAAGTATTATTCTGAGCTATCCAATAAATTATAAAAGATTTTAGGAGGACATGAGGTGATATGATATATAAGTTCCATTACATGTCTTATAATATGGCCTTTTATTAGAGTTGACTTTATGCCTGTTGTTCTTTATCCAAATGATCATACATTAAGCCTCCAGGAGTAACTGTGATGTTAAAACTCTCCCTACAGTTATCAAACATACATGTGCTTTATAATGTTTACATTCATTCAGGTGTCCAATTCTGTTTTTGCCCATTATGCTGCTTCAATCAATAAGATATTTGGTGTCATTTCGTCACAAAATGAACTTGATTATGTTAAAGTTGTAAGGTGTTTACGAGTCAGCAACAATTCCATAATGCAGTATTTCATAGTCAAATACGTGCTGCTTGCTTATTCAGTTCTTATTCACAAACTCTCTTAGTAGCACATTCTTTGAAAATGGCTAAAACATTCTTGAACGGGAGCCAGAGCAACATCAATATTGACGTGGATTTTTTTGGGGGGTTATGACGAATTATTATTGTTGATTTGTAGCATTTAGTTTCTTATTTAGCACACAAAAAGTGAAACAACAGCAAGTCACAACTAAAGTGTAGATTTTTCATTCACAATGCAACAAGTGTTCTCTACAAGTGCTCCTCTTTAAATGAATCACGTTAGCGTTTACTACATTAGTTAAATTGGCTTATCCTCCGCACACCACACTCTCTCGGCGTAACTTTACACCTCCCGTGTTTTAGCTCATGTTGATACCCTGCCTCTTCCCCTCCTCTTGCCCTCTTGCCCCTGTGCCGGCTGCCTCTTCCTGCCCTGCTCGCTCCTACCGCTCGACACAGCTATTTTCAACCTGGAAATCCCACATACCAGAAGGACTGTGTGGTCTTGCTGCATTGTACGGATCACAAATAGACATCGGACAGCACATGCACGGACACGCTCTCCACTTTACATACAAACTTCTACCCACTCACCCACATGCCCCCATCACCACACTCACAAACCAAAACTCACCCCTGACTACTCACACTCACGTTCAAAAAGTCTGGTTAGGAATACTGGAAATAATGCACACTGATCTGAATGAAAAGCACATCATTCCGAGCTCCTCCAGGGCTGTATTGATGTCCTAAAAACACAATAAATCAATAGATGTTGACATGACAGTTAATCAAACAATAAGCTTGCAATGAGTAAATAGTAGCAGATGTTAACGGGCATAATTGATACTAAAATGAATACTGAAACTATATACTCACTTGATTTGAACAAATATTGAAGAAAAACACAACAAATTTGGACCTTTCCTAAATAACTATAGGAAAGCTTTGCTCTATATCAGAAGTAGTACAAAAGGCTAATATTATATAAACTACTATTATTTTGAGTAGTAGTGTTGCTGTTGTTGTTGTTGTTGTTGTTATCTTTGTGGTATTTAAAATGTAGTATTTTGAAATCAAGTTTGCATTTTTAGTATCCCGACAAGTTCAACGCTAACCCAGAAAGATGCATTGTTTGTTATTTTAGTACTTTATCTGAGTATTTGTCTTGCCCTGTGTCAGTACTTGTATTTTGGTACTGTTTTGTAGTGTTATTATAGCACCATCGCTCCTCTTGCTCCTCACATGCAGCCCCTGGAGCAGCTTGACATTGTGCTTATCCAAACAGCACGGCTTTTCTCTCTTTGTTTGCTTTGAATTGAAGTCGATAACCATCCGCTCAATGGGACGTCCCAGGAAGGCTCCCTCTTCCTTCCTCTTCTAGAGAATCTCGAGCTCTGGACTCTGGAGCGGGTGCAGCCGTGACCAAACATGGCCCATTTTGGGTCAAAGTGTGTTTGGGGGGGGAAATGAAAGTAGTTCTCAAAATATTGTTGTGGTGGCAGTCAACAAGTTTGATATTTTAGTTGATTGCTTTGGTGAGGACTATTGGAAAGTAATTATTAGTGAAGTGACGTAAAAATCTTAATCCTCCGATGTATTTTTTCCATTATAATTTTGTTCATTGACTTATTTTGATACAGTCGCCAATGTTGGTTTGCTTTCCCACAGCGCAAACCCAATTCTCATCATGTATTTTTGGACTCCTTTTCCAAATTGGCTCTGAATTTGAATATGAATAGTGTGAGAAAGATGGTTGTCTGTAAGGCTGTGCAATATAGCGATCAAAAATGCAATTGTCATCAAATTATGTGTGCGATCTGATATTTTGAGTTGATAAACCATTGCCATTCTGTGCTTTTGCAGCTTTTCACCACCCACTCCTCCAATCTGTCAGCCTCTGTCATGAGTGACATGTAGTTTTAACCTATCATAGTAAAGGGTGAACTCTCAGAAGCAGCTTGAGTTGCCTCTAAATGTCAGATCAAAAAGGTACTAACTGCACACATAGCTTTGCAAACAAAATGGCAGAGAAAACTAGTCTCTAAAAATAGTTTTTTCTGGCATTTTTCTGGCACTCCTCCAGCCAACCATGTTAACATTTGATTACAGCTCTACTTCAATTTAAAAATGTACGATTGAGTTGTGTTTATTCGAATCTCCTGAATCCCATAAACACATTTGGAGAGCTCTGTGTGTAGTCGGATCCCCTTTGCATGTAACACTGCAGTCCGATCACACTAGGACGACTAGGAAAGACATTCCGCTGCATGAGGAAAATATTAGACGTGCTTGGACGTGCTTTTTTAAGATCAGCAGAGATGACACCAACTACGATCCCTCCACTAGCGTGTTGTTTCATTGATTTTGGTTCACCGTGTTAAAGTGAAAGTAAAGATTATCAGAGCTTGTGTTTATTTGTGCGGTGGTGAGCAAATAACTTGTGAGCAATGCAGTTCCTAGCATGTCTGCTCAGCGTAAATTAGCGTCTAATTTTAGCGTAAATTAGCGTCTAATTTTAGCGTAAAATAGCGTCTAATTTTAGCGTAAATTAGCGTCTAATTTTAGCGTAAATTAGCGTCTAATTTTACCTAAAGTGTGGCGATATGTATGGTAGTAATTTTTATCAGCAATTATAGCTACAAAGTTTTAGTAGTAAATTACTGATTGTCTCTTAATTAAGTGTCTCCTAAGTCTGTCCGCACTTCTTTGGTTCTTTGACCTGTATGTAGACTGGGTTGACCGTGTTCTCTGGAGAAGCAAGACAAAAATCGGATCAAGAGAGTATTATTTTTGCGTTATATTTGCACCTAAACCTCTTTAACACTGCCTGTCCAAAAAAAAGAAAGTCGCCACTTGGATTTATCCAAGTAAATACAGTAGGTACGAGCCTCCTGCTGGATAACTGCAGGCGAGGATCTTTCAGCTGCAACACAGTCTTTAAACCGCACTGATGCAGAGAGTGGCTTCTCATTTCTGAAGCAACCATATGCAAAGACAAATCCCGTGGTCATGGAAAAGATGTCAGTGTGTTTAAGAAGGGTCAAATCATTGGCATCAAGCAGAGAAACTATCTAATTATCACTACAAGAGCAACTGGGGGAAAATAAGGCACTGGATGGAAATAAATATTTTAATATTGCAGAAGTTTATTGAAACAATGCTACAATGAATGCGTGCTATAATCAAAGCTAAAGGCAGTCCTACTTAATGTTAGAGCGTGTGTCCCTTTTTTTTGGTGGTGATTTTTTCTTTTGGACAGACAGTGTGCGGTTGATACTTGTCTTTCTCACATTAGCTATTTTAAAACTTTGCTTTCCGGGAAACACACTGGGTGTTGCATGTGGGAAAGAAAACCAACAAGTTTTACAAGTTTACCAATCACTGATTATTTTTGGTTTGTGATCTGATTTATGTCTGATGTTACTGTTAAACCCATTGCATTGCATTTATTATTTGAATAGCACAATGTTAAGTGCAATTTAAAACTTCTTGGGGCTTATTTAACAACCTCATAAGCAATAATAATGTGTTAATATGCATTCAATAGGGACGTTTGATTTGAGATTTGACCATCTTATTGTAACTGAACTATGACTATCTCAATATAGTGTATGTATGTTCAGTAAAAGTATGTCATATCATTTATATAATAATATAAAAAGAAACAAATAATACATTTGTCTTGAATTACAGTATGTCTTGAAGATGTGGCCTAGACTGTGTATAATGTATTGAATATTTGACCCTATATCCAAAGGTTGGTCCTTAAAAGACCTAAAAACATGTCCCTGAAGTAAAGCACATACATCTCCTTCTCTATCACTCTTGATTCCTGACCATATTAGTCCAGGTCTGTTGGCTGGGCTCCAGCTCCACTCTTTTGCTTTGAATCGCTCACTTGAAGCATTCAGAGGGTTGGATGAAGGCGGAGGTGCCAGAGGGAACTTGAGAAAACCATTGGGAATGTAGCATGGACAGATAAACACTGAGGAATGAAGGGATTATGTCCAAGTCGGATTAGGGCAGAGTTTAGGAAGACTTTGGAGGTGGAGGATAACTTTCAGGGGCTGAGGGGGAGAGCCGAGTGTCCCGCTGGGCCAGTTATGTGGCTCTGAACTGCCTTTTGCCAGTTGTCTACTCTCATTATGTCAGTCGGTTGTCTGTGTTATTGAGTAAACTGAATGTTCAGATCCCTCCAACTACCGGTACTAAACATCCAACACTCAGAACCTTTTATGATTTTATGATAACCAATTGACCTTATGCCGCCCAGGTCACTTTTACCTTTTTTCCATGTGATCACCACTCCCATCGTAATCGCACTTCTTCTGGTCCAGCGGGAATTCCGTGGTTTAAACGGAGAACGAGGGAAAAGTCTGGAAGCTAAAATATGCTATAAAGTAGTATAAAGTAGTACAAGTAGAAAGGTAAAATCTGTGAGCAAATTTTCTCATCAAGAAAACACGTCATTTTAGAGTTTCTTATAGTCAGACTTGTACTTTGACAGTTTCGGCTGCACTCTGGCACCTTCCTCAGAACTGTCACTGGTGTTATTGTGACGTCTTCTTCAGAACTGTATCCCAGGTATGAGAAAGTTGGCACGCCCGCTCATCCCAATTTACAGTCTGGTGGGCGTATTTACGTCCCTGATCCTACGATGGTAGTTGTTGCTCTCTGGTCCCAGTCCAGAAGAGGATTCTCCCGCTTCCAAGCAGAACAACTACAGCTCAAGTTTGACATTTACAACCACTGCACACGGGAAAACCACCTTATGGACTGGGACAACGCTAAAGCAAATTGCGAAAGGTTAATGTTTAACCATAATATCTCGAGTACACCATTTTGGTAATAGATTAGAGCAATAATCATAATTGCAATAGACATAACATGGCATGACATATTGATCAATCACAATTTTCTATCCTATTTTATTTTCTCTTTGATGAAAATAAATCAAAATGGCTTTCGACAATAATTGCCTTAACATAAACGATATAGACTTTTGCTAAAAAAAGAAAAGAAAGTCAAATTTCTTCCTCCAAAGTCTGAACACAAAAAATTGAACGTAGACCTCTCGATTAAAAACCCCAAGCTGCTCATTGACGTTCTGACATGACTTATTTTAAAAGTAATTAATTGCAGAGCCCCTGTTAATTGATGAGGAAAACATGCATTACACCATGTGCCATTGCGCAAGTGAACGCTTTTGTTATTTCAGCACCCATAAACCAACACAACCCTCCTGTCAAAATGCTCTTAAACCAGGATTGTCAAACTATTGGAGGAATGAAGTGTGTCATGTTTTCAAACTCGCAGATTGTAAGTATGAATTGTTATGACCTGGAAACGTAAAACCTCTGCACCCCCGGGAGGCACAGGAAATGTCAAAATCTACCAAAGGTTCTCAGAGAAACTGCGTTGAAACTCATTTTCCCATCATGCTTCTCGGCAAACCTGAAACTACAGTATGAAACCCAAGCTACCATTTCGCTGACCCTGAACCCAACTTCATTCTGCGTGACGCACATATTTCCAGTTCTTTTTTCAGCCATTTGAACGCCTCATAGTCGTCTTTCCTGTGTAGCAGTGACAAACGCTCTTTTAAGTTCGTGCATAGGTTTTTTAAAGGTGAGAATAAGTGGTGAGAAGGTATTTCAGCAGATCGGATGTCAACAGCTTTCAAGATGGTATGCATAAGTCTTCTCGACAAGAGCCCCATGTTTGCATTGGAGTTGAATAAGCAGTTCACGTGGGCTTTGAATATCTCTGTTATGCAACATTATTTCCCAGACATAATTAAAAGTATTCAAAGTGAGTCCTATTGTTTCAGCTGGCTTTAATGGTGATGAATAGGTTGTATTGATAGCAATGAAAATAGACAGAGAAACACAGACAGTGAAACAGTTTAGCAGCATTTTCATCACAAGGTCTTTTTATATTTCAATGTAAAAACTCGTTGTTTCATCCAATCACAATCTCATCATATAGGATTTTTTTTTGTTGCTTCGTTGTCGCAGCAATTTAGCTTCAAACATGATTTTGATTCCATGGAAAAAGCGTGATATTCAATAGTTTCGATACTATGGGGAAATAACCTCACCCATCTTAATAGACTTGATCAAGTATCTATAGTTTTCAGACCATTGTCGTATAAGTCAACGATTCAAATACCGTATTCCATCTTCTCAATGGTCGAAGTCCTCAAAATAGCCCCAATACTGTGAACTCTTCAATATTAAAATCATAACATTTTAATGCAGTATAAGCTCTGGATGGACAATCTTTATAGTGTAAAATTCTGTAAAAAAAACACTAAAATTTGACCTAAGACTGAGACATGAACTACTAAACTAATATAGCAATCACAAGCATTTAAGAACGTGTTTGTAGAAGTCTAAACTACAGGGTTAGCAGCTTCTTCTCCAGGACTTGACCAGGAGTCATTACCTGAAAGATCATCAGCTTAGTGGGCCTTTTTTAGTAGATCGATGGTGGGAAACGGCAAACCCATCTAGGGAAACCTGGCAAAATCCGCACAACTTCTTAGCGTGAGGATATTTGGACAAATCCCATACCTCGTGGCATCTTAAAAACTGATCTCGAGTTTTGAACATTGAAAGCCTCCTACCTCGCTCGCACCGATGGGACTCAGGCAGTATTTCTGACTCGGTCCGGACACTCAACACTTGCCGCGGAGCTAAAAGGTTAAAAACTCAGATATTTATCAAACGTCTTTATTAGCCACAGCACCAGATGGGAGCCAGTCACAGTAGCAGCGGGTTTCTCCAGTGCAACAACGGCAGCATACAGCTCTCAGCTTACATTATGGGCCCTTCAGGAACCATCCCAAGCCTGGTTAATGACACTTTCCTCCTCCACGCGATCTGTGACGTACTTGGACCTCTTCTCCGACACATGAAATAACAGAAAGAAAGAGTTCAAGTCAGTAAAAGGGATGGTTATGAACTGTGAATATACAGAATAGCTTTACTCGACTTGAAAACGTCTTGTTATATCATTTCTACTCCGTCGTAAAACCTTCACGCACAGTTAGCTTTTTACTGCAACCAACAAGTTAATATTTGCAAAGCTGCATTGTTATGGTCTTTGTCATTCTATCTAAAAGCGACAGAAATAGATGAGTGCTTTCCATTTATATCTTGGTTTCTTAGAAGACTGTCACATTTTTATCTGCAAAGTGTCAGCCAAATCAAACACACATTGTACACTAGAGGCGAGGGATTGCTTTTATGGATCTTTTTACATCAGTTTGCAGTTCAGAAATCTATGTTAGCAATAGCGAAATATTTGCATTTGTCAAAAAATATTTAAGATATTTCTAGGGCTGTAACCCTTTAGTTGATCGGTCCAACATTTGTACTAGTCAACCAATGATTTTAATAAGATTCAGATGATTAATATGGGACAACAGCAAAAAGGACAGTATTTGGAGTGATCTAATATCTCTAACACTATTTAATTTACTATTTTTGCATGAACTCCTGTGCAGTTGTTGTCTTTTGAGTCCAGTTTGGGTTAGACACATGGAGATACTTCATAGATCTGATGTCACACTGCCTTTCAGTGGACTAATTGGTTGATTGGGCATATCTTTGGTCGCCTCCAGCCTTTCTATTTCTACCATAGTGGCTGCAGACAACACTTAGATGTGCAGAGAGCTGAATACAATTGTAGTCCAGTTTTAATATGGGACTATGGATCAATAAAATGCACATATTAAAAGCTCTTACTTGCTCAAGAGCAGATTACATGTAGATATGTTATGTACCCCATTGACCCCATATTATCTATCGGAGTCCACCTGATATTCAGTTGTACATGTTGCTATTTTCTGTGCTACTTTGGTTGCACATTGAAATAAAAGTTGATAATTGTGCGAACTATAAGAACCTTTAACAGAACTGTACTGACTGCTTTTAATCTTTACACCTTACGTTACGTATATTAATAACATTAAAATTGTACTGTATTTTAAACTCCATTTCCTCATTCTTTCCCTGTGTGGTAAGGTCAAAGATTACAAATGACCGAAGCTGTTCTTAATTTAAACTCACAAGCTCACGCCCGGGTCAGCATGTCGTGCTGTGCTCCATTACTGACGTATGACTGTTTTCAGCGCTTTATCAGGATTGTAGCAGCAGTTCAATAAAGATAAATTGCACTTTACAGGCTGGGTAACTCTATAGCCCTGTTAGTCATGTAGATTTATTTCTGTGGCACGGTTGCACTAAAACTGCAGGGTTTATGAGGCTGTCAAGCTAAACTCAACTATTCTAACTATAGAGATTACACTCACTGGGATTTCTACTAACTTATACTCCAGTAATATGAATTGTTTTGTATTTCTATATATATCTATATTGTATATCTATTTGTTTGTATTATCAGAAAGAGGGCAATATATCAGAGTATATAATTTATATTAAAAAATGCATTAAATTAAGTGTTATTTACGTATTCATGTTGATTCAATTTACATTTGTGCCATAATTAAACCTCAACGAATACATTAAAAAAAAAAAAATTTTTACACAATTCTATTGAGGGTTAGGGTTGAATGTCGTTTGAATATCTTAATTGGGAAACTCCCAAAAAATACAGAGATTAGGGTTAATCGATCAGTCGATTAAAAGGGATCACGGTGTGGTGCTGTCTCTCAAACCTGTGAAGTATCTCTAGGCTCTGACTTAATATCTGATCTAAACTGCACTCACAAGAACATGAGCTGACAGGATTTCATGCAAATATGACAATGTGTACAGGAACGCACTAGGAAACTTAGTATTCACATGCAAACTCCCAATTTGCTCTCAAATCCTTATAATCCAGGTGTGTTTTGTCGACTAAAACACCCTCGACCGATTAATCGACTAAAAACCTCAAAAATATTCATCCTCGTCAATGTCGCCCACCCCTTATCATAATATAATACTAGTGGTGGAAGCAGAAAGTACTTTCGACTCTACCCCGATTACTCTTTAGCTTTTCTCAATGACACTTGTTAAGCCATGCTTCGGCAGGTTTCTATGACATATTTGGCCTGTAATTCCGCCTCTGTTCTGTTAAATGAATAACTCACTCTAGCAGACCAGGGTTTCACATAAGCACAGAGCCAACCTAGACTCTTAAAACAGAAAGAGAGGTCGTGAAAATGAATCTTCTTTGCTGAGGTTGGCAGACATGATGCTCTGCCCACTGACTTTTTACAAGCTCAGACGTCACTTGTTTTGTCTGCGTTGTGGACTGGAGACGTTTAGGAGTGTGTTTGAGGCCTGTTTTTATCACTGCATATGGTTATATCAGAACATCTCACTTCTGCAAAAGGAGACACGAAGTCGATAGAGAGACATACTTAACTTGGAGTCAGTGATTTTATCTGAAAGAGACACGCTGGTGATAATGACCGAGACTTAAGGGATTAACAGATTTCGTTGGATGATATAGACCCTTAAAATGTGTAAACAAAAAGGTTCTAAATTCCAGAATGGGATTTCAAATGGTGAAATTTAGGATTACCAAAGCCACCTAGATTTTCTTTTATCCAAATAAAAACCACACTCAGCCTTGTTCAAAGACATTAACTATTGTATTTTACAGTATTTGTCTATTTAAAAGGAGGTTTTGACACATATTAAGCATGTTGGAGGCAAGATTCTGATGTACTTACAGAAATGTTTCTCATTTTTCTACAAATATATTACACACTTTGCCACAATTTATACATTTGCACAGCTCATATACATATCAATAATGTCTATCTCTTATAGAAAGAACCAAGATTAAACCAAGGCTGATTTAGGTCTATTCAAATAATACATCAAATCTGCCTATTTCAACAAAAACAACAACAACCATCAGTAGACATCTATGTTAGGATGGGATAACAAATACATTTTTGTTATAATCTGGCATATTTACAATGTAACTGTTATAGATGCTGATTAAGATGCACTATCCTTATCAAATAAATACATTAATAGATGATAGATAGATAGATAGATAGATAGATAGATGTATGGAGAATCTTGTTAAGATCTATTTAATTCCGATAGCGATTATTGCATCAACCAAGTAAACATAAGATTTAGAGTTTTGCACAATTGCCAGTTTATTGCAAAGATTTGATTTCAGAGTACACATTTAGACAAGCATTTAATTCCTCTCACATTTATTCCCTCTAGACTACTTTCATTTCCCCAACACACCTTTACATATGGGCTTGGGTGGCCAGAGCATCTAATGGGAAGTGAGTGGTCAGCGGATTCAATTTCTTATAGAGTCTCTAATTGTTGTTCTTGGACTCTAGCTGCAACAAACCACATGTTTTGTCGGAGATTGAATGGTCATTATGTGCCTTTCCCGCACACATACTCAAAAAACGATTGATATGATTGCATGTCGTGTACGCAAATCTCTAAACCTTACACGCTTTGTGCGACTTCTTCACTGCATTTCTGGTTGTTTTGGGGCGAATATGTCGGTGTCGTGTGTGGGTCTGTTTGTCTACGTTACACTGCACATGGGGCCCACACACAGGGATCTGACTGCAAAAAGAGACTCTGCCAACCAAAACATATGAATGTCTGAATGAAACCTCCTCGAAATAGTTCTGATTCTGAATAGAAGGAGCCATACAAGTGGAGATGGTTGTGATACTCTTCAAGTCCTGACTTTGAGCATCGAGTGAGAGAAGATCATCCAGGTCATTCATGAACCAAGAGTTGCTCCTTTGGTGAAGACCTCCCACAAATTTTGCAACAAATATTTGTGCTTCAACATTTCACTGCCATCCTAGTCTTCAGATGTTATACAGTAACTTTTGAGCTGCTGGTGCATAACTTTGGTGTGGGACGCAGTGTTTGCTCAAAGTCCATAGTTTACATGGTTAAGGCAGTGAACAAGGAAGTGGTTTTGTTTGAAAAGGA
Organism: Eucyclogobius newberryi; assembly: GCF_026437365.1. Taxonomy (NCBI): domain Eukaryota; kingdom Metazoa; phylum Chordata; class Actinopteri; order Gobiiformes; family Gobiidae; genus Eucyclogobius; species Eucyclogobius newberryi. Next base: position 17,356,111 of record NW_027315945.1, read on the forward strand.
CTAGACATGGATGTTTTGAGTGCCGTACCATTAGTCAGCGCTGAATCATGTTTTGCAGAATATTTGCGGTACACAAAGTAAATAATGCAATGATTGAGTTCTTAACTAGGGCTGTTTGATCATTAATAAAATAACAAAAGCAAAACATGTATGTGAGTCATTTATAGATTGACCTGTAAAAGAAAATATAGATTTATCATAATGTATTAGTAAAGCTATGTGAAAAGTCAGTTACAGGTTTATTATTCAGAACCGTTTTATTTATTTTTTGGCCCATAGGCTTTATTAGACAGAATGGTTTTGCAGGAAATGGGAGAAGGAAAGCTACAATTGTTTTTTAATTGATTAGGGCAACAATATAATTATGATTAAAATGTGACTAGCCTGGTCTGCCTTTTTCAGTTTCTTAGTATTGAACTATAACATAAGTAGATCATTATTTTACATGTTGTTCATTATAAACTGCAATATTGATCTAAAACGGCTTAATAACACACACATTTCCTTTGACTTCCTGTTCAAAACTGCAGAAGGGATAAGCTCCGCCTCTTTGTCGTGGCATATCACTGTAACAAGCAGCAGATTGTCATTTATGTGTTATTAGTTTTAAAAAAGGCTACGTGACTTTTTAGAAATCTGAATTTATCTTAATTTTTCAAGTAATCAAAACTAAGCACAGGGATGTGGGCGGGGATAGGGGATAGATGAAAACAGGAATTTTCAGAGCACTGGAACCTTAGTTGCAGGACATTGCAGGATGACTCAAAAACACATGAATCAATCGAAATGCCACTTTGAGTAAACTTATGATGAGGAAACACTGTTGTAACAAGGTTAAAAGCTCCATTGAGTTGATTTTGCATAATATCTCTTTTTTTAATCCAAAATATAATTGACATTCCTTCTTGACAATCATAAAAAGCTAATATTACATCAAATCATCAACATATAATATTTACATTCTACACACAAAGTTGAGAAACTGGAATCACTGATTGTCGTGGCCGTGTCTACTAACGGTTTGTAAAAATGTCATGATGCAGAGTCCAACGTAGCCCAGGGCCCAAAGCTTGTGCAGCTGTGTGCTTGAGTGGGATCAGTGTGGAGCGGACAGAGTTCAGGAGGACGAGTCTGAACAGGTCCACGCTGCAGATCCGAGGAGCGCTCTGAGCACAACACCAGGAGACGATTTGACAGATTACACCAGGCAGGACGCACGCGACACAATCAAACACACAACACAACCCGTCAAACACAAAAGTGTAACGGATAACAAACTAAACTTTGAGGCAAACTGTGAAGCCGTGTACAAAAAGGGGAACCAGCGTTTGCACTGCCTGAGGAAACTGTCCTCCTTCCACATAGACAGAACAATGCTCACGATGTTCTACCGCTGCTTCATTGAATCAGTCATCTCCTTCAGCCTGGTGTCTTGGTTCAGCAGCCTACCCTTAAAAAATAAGAACTCCCTTAACCAAATTGTGAAGTGGGCTAGTAGGCTGATTGGAGAGCGACAGCTGAACCCAGAATCCCTCCTCACTAGGCAGCTACAGAGGCTCGTTGGGTCCATCTTAGAAGACGGATCCCATCCACTAAATGCTGAGCTTCTTCCATCAGGCCGCAGATAATGCCTCTGTGCAAAACGAAGAGATACAGGGGCAGTTTTTGTTCCCTCAGCTATTAAAATACTAAATAGCCAGACTGCACAGCCCTCTTAACCTATTTATCTATTTATTCTTTTTTGTATCTATGATGGCTTTTACTCTGTATTTTATCCGCTGTATTCTGACACTATTAACTGTTTGTATACTTTTTATCCATGTCTCTATGTCTGGAGCACTAGTCGTCTCTGTTGTGTCACTGCCCGTTTTCTGTCAATGTCTTTAATGTTGTCTATGTGTGTGTGAGCAGCCCACGCTTTTTACCTGCAACCAAATCTACCCTCGGGTACAAATAAAGTTACCTTACCTTTTACCTTACGGATGTAACACTGGCGCCAATTCAGGTTTAAGGATTATGAATGAAGAACTTACCTTATTATTCTCTTTCTTTATTATTGTTTTCAGCTAACTAATAGCTTAATGGAGCTCCAGCAGCCAGTGGCAAAAAACTAAATACTATTAACGATGGCTATAAGTTGGGTAAGGAGTTTCTGAGGGGTCGATAATTGAGTACTGAACCAAAACGGCAGCCAGACCCTTCTCGCAAGCAGATATGAATGTTACTTAGCAACCATATGGTAAACAAGGGCCAAAATCCATACAAAGGATACCATAGCTACGATTTGACAAATTGTAATAGCTGATAACACCTTGATGTTGTTCAATTATTCTTTAAACTGTCAGAAAAGTGTGTGCGTTGCTTGTAAATTAGCAGAATCTTGGATTCCATAACTGCTTTTGATGACAGGGATTCTGTTTTACAACTCAGCTCTATTTACTGTCATTTTCAACTTTTATTTTAAAATTTTGTCTTGACAAATTGCAAATATTTACCACAGAAACCATCCCACCAAACTAAGTGATATTTAGCAAGACCCAAGAACCTGCAACATAAGCACTTTAAGCCTGAAATTATGGTGAAGAGAGCGAGCATTTATCTGATAAAGCTGGAGCCATTTCAGAGCTGCTAGACCAGGAGTTCTTAACCTTTTTGAGAGGGGCCCTCTACTTCTACATTACAACATAACTCGGGCCCATTCACTTTATTCACGTATTATATTAGATTATATGATATTGATTGTGTGGTCCTGAGGATGGCCCCTGCCCTAAGGTTAAGGAGTAGCCTTGACTACCATGCAATACTACTAAAAGATCCATTTTACATCAGAAACTACAGCACTCGATTTTGCGATAATGATCATGGCAGATATTTACAAAAACATTATAAACGTGTTAATACAAAATGTAATGTATTCTCCTTAGATTGCTGCTTAGCTCCTGTAAATATGCATATACTGTCTGTGCCCTTTTAACATGAGTCAGTAGTTTCCTTAAAATAGTCGTCTCGTTGATGTCCGGAACAATAAAAAAGTCATGTTTCAGGCACATCCTTTGGAGCAGTTATTTTGAATGTGTTTTAATGCATTGAATGGTTTGATGTTCCAGATCGCTGCACGCTGCACTTTGTCGGTATCGATTTAGCTGTGGTTGTCTGGGTCTGTGAAGTGTTTTGTGGTTGTGGCTTATTTTTGTGCAGCCCTTGGTCGAAAACACAAATGAGGTGGTTGGTCATGCTGCGTGTGCTCTTGCTTGAAAAAGTGGTTGCAGTGTTGACAGCTGTTTACCATCAAGATATCTTGGGTTTCGCAAAATTCCCAACAAGAAAATAAAGTCGAGTGAAAAAAAAAAGGGAGATTTGCAATTCCATTCATGTTCTCCACACTTTGGGGATTGCTATTTAATTCAAGTGATTTTTGATTTCTTTAAAGGTGGTATGGACGATTTTTTTCAGCAAATTTTTTATCATATTTCCTCGTGGCGTGGATAAATCATTTGTCCTGCCACGTATCAATCATAAAACGCACCTATCGCTCACCTGCAGCCGCGTGCGGTTCGTCCCCACGTTTCCGCGTGCCTAAGCGCATGGATCTATCATAATATAGTTCCCTCAGTGTACGGGGCAAAATGAAGACGGAGAAAGACAGTTCGAGCTGACACAGAAGTGGACAGAAATCTACGGGAGACGAGAGATGCGATGCGCTCCGTTGCACTAATAAACAAACGCACGTGTGTGTTGTATCAGTCCGTACGGGGGAGTGCGCATGCGCACTTCCACCTGCGTTCTCAAATCGCCGAAAAATCGTCCATACCGCCTTTAAGATATGATGATGCTTTGTATATTATTTTGATGAAACATTTTTGAAGCTCAAAAAAAAAGTAATTCAGGTTCAATATATACTCCAAAACAGCAAAGTGCAAAATATATATATATATATATATATATATATATATATATATATATGACAATTTTGATGTTGGTCATGCTCTAAATTTTGTAAATAAAGGTAAACAAAGTGTGAGCTTTCTGTAAGGTTATGTTTAAATGCACCTGCCACTCACTCATCAAGGCGTGGAAACGAGTCACAATATGACCATCTCACACACAAAAAAATAGGAATAGGATCACAAATCAGTTTTTATGGCCATATCGCCCAGCCCTACTTTATGTCATATTATTGCTGATGAAAACAAGATAAAGACGTGTCCAAAAGCTCAGTGTTTGAATGCGTATGTCCATGTGCTTGTTTCCTGCAGGGTTGCTTTACCCTCTCAATGCCCTGTGTAAGTTCTGTGACGTGGAGCTGTCGTCCTGCACCGGGACTGGGACCTGTATGACCAACTGCTCCCTCACCTCCATCTGTCAGTTCAATGCGGAGGTCTGCGTCACTATATGGTATGTAAATACTTATAAACATACTCTTTTAGCCCTTTAGAGGTGGGTAGTACTTTGTTACATTTACACAGTTACTTTTATTTGAGTATGTTTTGAAGAAAATTTACTATCTGGTGAAAAGTTTTACACAATACTTAAATCATATTTTGTCTGAAGTAATTATATTCTTACATGCGTACACTGGGAAATTCTAACTAAAATTACAAAGTAATAAGTGCTTGAAATAAGTTGTATTTATCTTGTTTTGAATATAGTTTAACCAAAGTAAAATTGCCAATGGATTGAACATTATAATATCTTGTTTTACCATAATTTACGTATTATTGACAAATCTTATTTTATCTTTTTCTTACAGCAAGATAAATACCACTTACTTCAGTCACTTTTTAGCTTATTATCTTTCTTAAGATTTTTTACCACAGTGAAAGTTTTGATTACTTGTCCCACTGTGAGTAAGTCTAAGTATAGAAACAAAGGTTTTATATGAACAATATTTTATGATTCAAGCATTTGCACCTTCAGATATGATAAGATATGTTATATGATATGAGTCTATTCTTTGAAATATCAGAATATTTCCATTATTTGATGTTTGTCTGTCCAATTACATTAACTCATAAATCATAAATCATATTTAAAATACATTTTACATCCACACTGTAGTTTGTTAGTAATTTTGGGGTCACTACACATTTGAATAACAGCATTTTAAACCCACCCATCTCTGTATATTCATGACCAGTAATGGGCTAAAGATAAAATGTTTATGGTGTGGATTACTCTTTAGGTGAATCTAGAGTCTCTGTCTTTTTTAAATTACTTGTATCAACTTGTAACCATCAGCTTTTTAATGTATTTATTTATCATTTATATTGTAAACCTCCCTCTGCAGTGATTTTCTTCCGCTTATCCGGGTCCGGGTCGCGGGGACAGCAGTCTATATATATATCTATATATATATATGCCTCTTTCTAACATAATTGTAATATTCAATGATGATAAACCACTTTACTTAAACTCCCAATGTATACTATCGCCACATTGTAATCCATGATGCTTTCTGTTATTTCTGTCTGTCTGTTTATTTTCTACATAATTCAAACTTAACTTTCGATAAATTCAACCTCATACAGTATTACTATAGCTTTCTTTAACATTTATCTTAGTGCAGTGAGTTCTGATGGATTTGGAATTAACCCGTGAACCAGACGATCTGTTTATAAAACCTTCAGAAAGATGTCTTGACATCTTGTTGCCTTTATTCTCTAGGAGGAAAAATGAGACCAGTTACTCCATTGAGACGCTGTGCCATGACCCAGCTAAGCCGCTGTACGGCGTGATGCTGGACGACTACAACAGTTCCACGTGTGTGATGAAGGAGAAGAACACCACCAGTGGATCGGCCTTCGTCTGCTCCTGCTCTGAGGACGAGGAGTGCAACGACAGGCTCTTATTTCCACCCAGTAAGGACACAAATCACACAATTACTATTCATTATCATCATTCTAGACTGAAAGATCTTCTAGACCATGGGTGACAAACCCGCGGCTCGCGAGCCGCATGCGGCTCTTTGCCTGGTTTCATGCGGCTCTTTTACGTTCATATCAACATTTGTGTTTGTGTTGTACCAAACGGCGCTCTGCGTATGCGGAGGCGCCCTTCTGCCTACAAGCACTGCATTGTCATTGGCCCGCGTGTTGGCCTAGCAGTTGGTGACACGGCTTTGAGTGCAAAGGTCCTTAAGATCGATACCCAACATGAACTCTTAATCTTGCATTTTTTTCCCCTCGTCTCCTAACTACATAGTAAAAGAGGACTAGAGAGGAATGCTGCCAAAACCCCTGAACTAATTTGATATTGAAATAAATGAGACGAGGAAAAAAATGCAAGATTAAAAGTTCATGTCAGGTTTCAATCTCATGAACCTCTGCACTCAAGGCCGTGTCGCTAACCGCTGGGCCAAGACGCACGCCAATCTCATGCCAGAACACAAAGACTAGTCACTGAGTATGTGCGCCGCTCAACCGCACGGAAGTGGAGCTTCGGCATGCTCCGGACCACGCAGCCAATCAGAGCCAAGCACAACTTTGTTGGCCAATCAGCGCGCAGCATGCAAATTTTCACTTGTAAACTGTCATGGCGCAGGCCGAGGCGGACTTTAATCAAACGCTTCCCGGCCTGATTTAATGATAATATTCCCTTTTTTCTGAGATTTATTAATAAAAATTACCCCGTCCTTGCACTCGAAAATGCCTGTCCACATTTCAAAATACCCCATCCAAAATACGGGAAGACGGGCCTCATCTAAAAGAAAACCAGCAATTTTGAACTTCAACATGGTATGTAAATTATTTTTGGTTTGGACTTTGTTGAACTGAGAGTTTGTGTGTGAGACACAATGTTCGTTGTTGAAAATGACTGGCTTCTGGTCTTAGTACTGTAGGAGTCAGTTTCTGTCATTATCATGGTTGTGTGTGACATGATATTGTTAATAATAATAATAATTTGGCTGAGCAGAGGTGTGTGTGTAAGAGGAAGGGATGGGGTGATGTTCATGTGTGCCCATGTGTATGATGTGGCTCTTTGCGGTAACACAGTAAAAAATGTGGCTCTTCGCCTCTGACTGGTTGGCCACCCCTGTTCTAGACTATCCAGTGCCAGTCCAAAGTCGGGATAAATGGATGAATTTAATGGCATTGGACAAAAGTGTTGTAATTGAATATGCTTGAGATAGATATATATGAGATAGATAGATATACATGAGAGGTCCATTTTCTGTTGAAATCTCTCTAGAAAACAAAAAGCTTGAATTAGGGATGTAACAATAACCAAAATATTGTCATGCTGTGTTGTTAAAATGTTGAAATAATGTCATGGGCTGTCACAATACATCAAATATAAGCTTCTTTCTTGAAATGCAAGGTTTTTTTTGGGCAGAAACAACAAAAAATTAAAGAGCTGTTTTGTTTAATGCTTTTATATTTATCGTTGGCATATATGAGAGTAAAGGCTTGTCAAGACATTCTAAAAGGAATATATAGTTACAGTTCTGTTAACCTCTTCAAAATATTGTACCGAGAGATTTTGATTTTGTTTAGAGGTGCTCTGATCAAACTGTGAATGTCAGTCATTCCCTGTGTGCTACTGCACACCTGTAGCCTTGTTCTGGCTCGTTCCCAGGATAGCGGCACGTTTCCCTGGCTGCACATGCGTGGTTGATATGCCGGTGTGTGTTTAGCACAGCGAGCAGCGAGTTCCTTCAGTGTACAACACAAAAATGACAACAGAGAAAGATTGTGTTAGAGCTCAGAAGAGACGGAAATCTGCAGAGACAAAAGATGCGATCCATGGCGCTAATAAACAAACACACACAAGTGCTTCCGTATGAGATTTGATGGTAGGCGGCCTCTCGGAAAGAACAGGAGGGTGGGGGTGAGTGTGTGCATTTAAAAAAAGGGACAGTCGCTTGAGTTTTCAAATCGGCAAAATTATTACCGTATCTTTCGGACTATAAGTCGCACATTTTTTCATAGTTTTGGCCGGGTTGCAACTTATACTTATATTTATAGTTATGTAATTATACTTATACTCATACTCTGGAGCGACTTATATGTGATATTATTTGTTATTTTCACACTTGCAACCGCATTTCATACTCCAGTGCAACTTATATATGTTTTTTTCTTCTCTGTTATGCATTTTTTTGGCTGGTGCGACTTATAGTCCGGTGCGACTTATAGTCCGTAAAATACGGTATTCCTTTATTATTACTTCCTATTCTATTATTCCTTTAAGCTCCTTAAATCCTCCTGGTTAAAACTCGCTCTTACTGTGGTCCTCTAAGTCTGTATCCACCTGCTCCAGCTTGCAGCTGCTTCCTCCCGGAGCAGACCACGAACCAGAGATACGAGCGAACCCGCCAACCTTTTAGCTAAAAGCATAATAAAGGTTCAGAGCCTAATGTGTCAATGTATCAGACATGCAACGTAAAGGAGACGATACATGACAGAAACATTCTATACGTTGTTTTATTACTGTTCCTAAGCAAGTTCCTATGTTTGTGAATTCTGTTTATTAGCAATGGCAATAAACCTTTTCTAATTCTGATTCTGATTCTGAGAAACAAATGCATATTATAGTCTAAATTACCAACAAAACTCAGTTGACCCTATAAAAGTTGTGGTCAGCCTTCATATTTGTCAAAAAAATACCATATTTTCCGCACTATAAGGCGCACCGGACTATGAGGCTCATTAAGCAAAACAAAACGTGTACCACACAAAATTGCTTCAAGGTCATTAAGCACAACCAGAATGAATCCATATATAAGGCGCACTGTCGTTTTTTGAGAAAATTAAAGGCTTTTAAGTGCACCTTATAGTGCGGAAAATACAGTATAGTGTATTGTTTGCATCACTATATGTGATCGGAATCGGCCATCAGATCAAATATTCAAATTATCGGTGTGAACGCTTCAAAAGAAAGTCCAATATTGTTACATTCCTAACTTCAATGATTATGGTAATTTCATATCAAATTATTATAGTAGAATCTATAGAATGTACAGACTGGAATAATAAGCAGAAAGTGTTAATGCCCGTAATAATTCACCATTGTAGAGAAGTTGTTCCGACAGTGTTTGTACCAATCAACTTTACTGCACTGTCTTTTTAAATCTGTTCATATCACACACAGTAACCGACACCAGTCACAAGTACATGAATAAATAAGGAAAGATATTTGACACCAACAAATTGTAAACATGAGAACCAGTGAGAGTATTTCATGAATCGTGGCATTTAAGTCACATTTTCTAATCTTTGGCCATTGAACTTTGACAGACTTCACTCAGGAATGTTGATAAACTGGTGTTTCAAGATGCACTGATTGCAAAATTCTTGTCCGATACCGATTTCCGTTTTTTAGTATACTACTAAACAGAAACAGTTTTTTGACCTTGTAGTAGTAGAAGTAGATCTGACAAGCAATATCAATAACTTAATTTTTTTGTTTTGTTGTGGAGTAATAGTGATAAAATAAGTGTTATTTTTCTTGTACATTTGGAGTTCTGTGACTTATGCAGTAAGAAAGATTGCTCTGATGGAACATTAGTTCTTTGCATGCATCTCTATGTTACTTGTGGGAGTTGTGGGTTTTTGCTTTTGGTTTCATTTACAAAGCATCAAATTAGATATACTTTGCCTAACTAATGCACCCTAAACTACTCCATCTTATACTGGAGCAACAGTAACTCATTGTAACTTTTATTACCTTCTCCACCTGTGTTTGTCTACCCCGCTCTTTTCCAAAGCTGTAGGCAGTTCTCGCCTCATTGCCATCACTGCGGTCTGAAGAATGCGCTGCCGTCACAAACAGGAAATGGAAATATGGTGTTTTTGCATCGCGTACAGCTTGACAGTGCGGGGAATCCTCCACGCGGCCGGTCCCACATTCAGAAGCAGCTGCTTCTGAATGTGAACACCAAAAAGTCCAGTCTGTTTGGTGTAGGCCTCATTGCAGCGTTCAGACATATGGTTTCCTGTCTGTGTTTAGCTCGGATCAGAAACATGTCCAGCGCGTGGTGGCGAGGCCCGAGGCGCAGAGGAGGAGAGTCTGACTGCTACTGCTGCTGTAACATTAGGTTTTCCATCGGGAGAATGATTACAGTGAATACCGTCTTATTTGGCCAATTTAGCCTCTGTAGACAGCATTTTAGGCTACATCTACACACTTATGGGATTTTAATGCTATGATAACAACTCTCTAACCAAAGATAATGGATATGAAGACATTTTACAGCACAATGTACTAGTAATGGAAAGAGTACTGAAATATTGTGCTCAAGTAAAAGTACAAAAATGACATATAAGTGCAGCCAAATTTGTACTTAAACTCTATGTGACACGTTAGACTACAAAGGGAATATGATTATATACAAATATGTTTGTCGGATTGTATAGTTATGATTTGACAATAGTTGCACATGACTCTTTATTTTGTTAAATGATTGTTTAAACTGTCATAAAAATGTGTAAGTTGCAAATTGTCTCTGATGGAATGGCACTTTTTGATGACATCACAGAGGGATTCTGTTGTAGAACAGCACTGCTTCCTATTATTTTCAACTTTTATTTGTAAAATTTTCTTCACAACCTGCAACTTAGCGGATGTAAAACTATAATAATCAATTACCAGAGGGACCAGCTCACCAAACAACATCATAATTAGAAAAGCATGAGAATCTGTCATATGTGCTTTAAAGTGGATAAGACGGGTTCTCATGTTTTTCTAATTATGATGTAGTTTTAGTGTGAAAGTCTCTCTGGTAAATATTTATTATAGTTTTACATCAGGCAGTTTTTGAAAAGTAAAATTGTATCATGTAATGTATTCAAAATTGCACTTATTTGGGACATTGTTTAATCTTTGTTCATTTCATACACATATTAGTTACAAAAAATACAGAGGGAATTTTGGATATTTAATTTAATTTATTTTTTCTATTTAAATCTTTTATAAATCAAGCTCAGAATTAGATGTCTACAAACCCTTCTGTGCGCTTCATCATTCAAGTTTAAGAACACAGCCTTTGAAGTTACAATTCCACATATGTATCTATGGATCCAAGTAGATTCAATGAAATAATAAAACCCCATTAGGAGCAGATTGGACTCTTTTCTAGTTCCCACGTGAAAGCTGAAAATGTTAAGAGAGCAAACTAAGGAATAAACAAAAATATTAAAACAATATGTTTTGCTTGTGGTGTCTTGCCTTAAACAAGCAGAATGAAGTTGTTTTAAATCACAATCCACGTAAAGTAATATCTGAGCTCCGGCCAATCAGAGCAGGCGATGCAGTGTTGTGTTTGTAGGTGTAGAAAGGAGCAGAAACAGATGTGGGACTGTTTCTCGAGAGAGAGAGAGAGAGAGAGAGAGAGAGAGTGTTATGAGCCGAGTGCGATCTTTGTGTTCAGTTACAATTACAAGTTGCATAGCAAAACACAAAAATGACTAACAATCAATATGTCGATGTGACAAGATTATTTATTTCAAATGTATTTGTAAATATTCTATTTAAAAAAAACTCTTAACAAATTAACTCTTAAACACTTTAAAATAAAACTGAAAACTTGTCGGAATTTCGTGAAAGGCAGCTCTTCGTCAATGATCATTTTTGTGATATTTAAAAGCCTTCCCATTCATTCGTAGTCCTTTTCATTAGATTTTGCAAATGCCCCAACCGATTGGTGTCATTCTGTACATTTCAGCTGCTGCCGTTTTCCATTTGTCCTGATCCAACTGTTCAGCCTTGATGTGCATCGCGCTTTTGCCATTGCCTGACCCGCCAGCCCCGCCCACATTCTGTTCGAATGTGTAAGGGTCTGGAATCGGAGTCAAAGCCAATGAAATCGTCGGTAATCTATTTACCTATCCAATCCCAGTCGGAGGTTTTAATGCGTCACACTGAGAGACGGAAGTAGCTCTTCACCCCCGTTCCAAAACATTCAAGATGGCGGACCCGGCTCGTGACTGAGTGTTTACTTCTGCTCTCGCTTCGGTTTGAAGAATCAGGAAAGTCCGCTCTACTCGCCGTGATGAATGTGCGTTAGATGCGGTTATGCGAAGGGCGTCGTCGCAATTCAGGAGACATTTTCTGCGTTCGGGGACGGATAACGCGGAACACGTCTTGTTGACATGGGCTACGTAATATCCGGTTAAGCGTGTCGCGTTTTTTGCGTCACTTCTGGGTTTATGTGATTGGTTCTGTCTCTGCTCTAAACTCCGCCCTAGAAATTGAACCTCAGCGGTCGAGCCCCAGACACACACAAAGTAGTTTGCCAAAATGTGTTGGGAATGGCTCGTCAACTTTTGCCATGCTTCACACAGTTGTCCTTTTTCAACCCAGAGCCTGAGATCCCGTCAATGAAGTGAGAGCTGTAGTCGCGAGCATGAGTATGATGTTCTTATGTTTACAACAAATGTCACAGAAGAGTCCATCGTCGCTTTTTTGGAGCCGCGGGAGATCTTTTTTCCACCTCTGGATCGTGACGGCGGACACTGTCAGCGCGGCCATGCTGTCTTCACCGCGCGTTGCATTCTGGTTCCCTGCCAGCATCCTACATTGTGTCATGCCGTTGTTGACAATCGATTGACGAGTGAACAGTGCTTTTTTAGGCGCTTTGGTTATACAATTGAACATGATTTTTTGTAGTGCAAAAGCTGCTAATCAACAACACTTTTTTCTGACAAATGTATCGCATTTGAGAGAAATTATTTGCGATGCGATACCGCTTATTTTGAGCTCTGAGTTATTTTCCACCCCTGAGCATGTTGCAATATACATTTCAATATACAATGATTGGCGAGTGCTCAAGACCAATTTATGTTACAAACCCACAAAAAGATAAGAAAATAAAACTTAAGCTCCAATAAATAAATACATTTTAAAATAAATTAAAAATAAATAAATATATATAATAATAAAAATAAAAATATAAAATACATACACACATACATTATAAACAGCACAACCAGCAAATGTAAAAATGCAATAAAAATATCAATAAAATATTGTGTCATATGTCCTCAGTCCCACTAATAATAAGTTAGATTTGATCAGTTATTGTTATTAAGGCCCAAAGCTCTCTCTCTCAACCCACATTTTGTAAAACTCATTGTGTCTTTAGTTGTAGAGTTTTCATCATTTAAATGTGTGGGTTTCACCAAGCACAACATGATTATTGCAGTGATATCGGTGCACTCGCTGTTCTGACAGTGTTTACGGCTGCGTCTTTATCTTGTGCTGAGATTGATTCAACCCAAATTTTCTCATTACGCCACTCCACAAGTATCTTCTTATCTGCACTGAATAATTTGTGTGCTGCAAATTAGACAAAACTCCATTGGCTTGTGCATTTGTGGTCTGAGAACTAGGAAATCTGGACCTATTACGTATGTGTACAGAAACCTTTAGTGTTTGAATTATAAATCACAAATAATTATGTTTAATCTATATAATGGCATTGCCTTTCTGCGGGAAGGTTTGCCAAGTGCTTCTCTCCATGGAGATGTTATTGCTTTGGCTAGAATGTTCTGCAGTACGGCATTCAACATATCTCCATGGAAACAAGCCAGAAAAGTTACGAGTCAGATTTGTGGAAAGGTAAGTGCACTCACGGAGGATTTTTCTTTGCACTCTTTTCTTTTGTTTGTAATTTCATTAGTTTAGACAATCAGTTGGATCAGTTACCCTTTGAGGCTAGGTGTTCTTTATTTTATTATTTTATTTTTTATTTTGTTAATTTTATTGTATTTCTGTTTCTGTAATTTCTTTGTGATTTGAATGCATTTTTCCTGCTGTGAAGCACTTTGAATTGCCTTGTGTATGAAATGTGCTCTACACATAAACTTGCCTTGCCACTCACACTAAGAATGGCTTTTTTTCAATGTGTTTTGTAGCTATAACAAGTAAGAACTTAATATAATAAATGAATAAATGCAAGATAGATAAGATTAATGCCATACTGTGAAACATTCCAGGCAGACGATTAATCGACCAATAGTGACTTGTAAAAAATGATGGTAGTCTTTTGATAATCGTAATCATTATCTGGACTATACTGACTCTGAAAGACCTTTTTACAACAAACAACAAAAGCTACATCATTAAACCAAAATGTCATAAACATTTCCAAACTTTCTTCAATAATACACTTTATTAGTGAATGTACTCCATCCAGACGCCAAATAAATGTTGAATATGGTGATATTCAACATTTATTTGGTTAAAATAATAGTAATAAAACAATATAAAATAAAAGTCGACAGATTGAGAAAATATCCACTGACTAATCAACTATTACAATCATTATAAAAAGTTACATCACACACCTTTGATGTGATTTGTGGAGTTTGGAGCTCTCTCAAATTTGTGACTAAAGACGTGACTGAAAAAGTTCCAAAATTACAATTGCACTTGTTTCACCCATTTGATTATAACATACAGCAGCACGTCCTGACCACAATTCACTTGCAATTCTCTGACCTTGCACTGGTGGCACTTGTCTGTTTGACATGTATGCAAATTGTGGAATAAATCATGGTTTATGGTCTTACTAAACCTTATTGACAGTCCAAGGTACAGGTTGCAGTTCCTTCCTCCCATTGAAGACACATGGGCAGGATGTGGATGTTTACTCGACCGCTGCCATTACGTTTCTCTCTCCACAAACGCTTGGCATTGTTCATCTGCTGCATTGCATTCTGATGACGTGCCCTAATAGTGTCGGGGAGTGCGCTTTATTGCTTCTCGTGTGTTTGACTGTTTGACAAGCGGTGCTAACAGCGTGTGAATGTAGTAAATCTGAAGTGCTCACATGCACTCTTAACATTACAGCACAAAGCAACTGGGATAAGAGCAATTGTTTATGATTTATACATTTTTAAATACAATACACAGCATAGTTTACGTTCATACAGTTAAAATACCATCAGATCTCTACTATGGCAACCACAACTGCTGGAATACAAAACCACGCATACAAATGTAGAGATCCTACAGTTTCAGTTGAGTTAAAGGAAACAATAGGAACAGAATTTTAGATTGTTCGATTGCTGCAATGGCTCAGTGTTGGGGCTTTGGATGGGCGATAATGAATACCTCAATCCTTTTATGCCATTGTCACTATTCAGATAACAATATTTTATGATTTTGAGCATAAAAAATGTTTTAAAATAGATAATCAATCATAATACAACATAGACAAGCCAGAAGTATCACATTATCAATAAGGTGGATTATAGTATACAATTGATTTGTCCAGTATAACATATAAAATGATATCATAGTAAATAGTTCCTCTATTGATATTATTTTCCTTTGTGTCCAATGAGTCATGTCTGTTCCATAACTCCTTTCTCTATCTTGTAAAAAATAAATGCGTTTCTTACTTTAAAAAAAAAAATCTTGTTTTTTTCATATTATTATAAACAATATACCAAATATTCAAACGTTGCATAAATTCAAAACAACATTCACAATATTATCGATACATTTCCACCTGTATCTTTTTAAAATCCAATTACTATCCAGTGCTCACACAGATATTTTTTTTCAGCTTTATAAAATCAAACTGCCACATTGTTTATTTCCCTCTCCACTGCAAAAGCGTTGGCCTTTGGGCTCCACTGCATTTGTTTCTAATTTAAACGCAATACTCATGATGTGGAGCAGATTGCAACGATGTTCTCCCTTTGCCAGACATGTTTTCGAGCTCGCCAACACTTCAGGAGGAGGTGAGGCATCCATGGTAAATAGTGGCTTGTCATTGTAACATGCTATTTGTTTTAGTGTTGCTTTTATGACTGTACCGGTGTAAAGCCACGCTATGTAAGCAATGAGTTATTAGAGGTTCGTCTTCCCCAAGATATTTTGTCAGTTGGTCTGAGTTGCCTGCCAATAACTTTGTTGAATAACTAGTTGGCATTGGTGTCGGGATGAAATGAGGAAGAAAAGCAGTTCATGTGCTGTTCCTATTATAGTGAATATTCCAAGAGTCAGTGTCATTTGATCACTTAGTCACAGTCAAGAGCGTGTGGATTGGCAGTTGATCTTGAAAGACTTGACAGAAAATTGGTTGATAACCCACAATTTTAAAATCTAGATCTGCCTGTTTTGGGTTTTTTTTTTTAAAGTTATATAATTGGATATTAATAATTAAACATGACCAGGAGAATTGACAAAAATACTGAACTGACAAACTATGTACTTCAGGACATGTTAGTACACATCAACATGGTATGATGTATGATGTATGATGTAGAATAGCAGAATAAGACATACATATTGTTGTTTCTGGAGTATATCATGGTACTTCAAAAATCCGACTTGATTTCTTGCATCCCCACTGTTATCCCACTTTGAAATGTGTTGATACATTAAATATACTTTTTAACCTATAAATGCTGTTTACTGCCAGTCAGGATAGGACCTCATAGCCCACTTTAGATGCCCCAAATGCTTGTCTACTTGTCACCTAAAGCATGCTATAGTTAAAATCTTCCCAAAGTCACGTCAATGCGTGTGAACGAGCCAGTGTTTATTATTCTATCAATTACCTACGTTCTTTTACACATCACTAACAGTACAGGCCCCTGTGTTAAAATAGCTTGGTGTCTAGAGTTGCCTCACACTGCGATGAGCGAAGGAGGCCGAAAGGTTCTGTGGTTGGAGGTGATGGAAAGAGGAGAGGGACACAGCGGAGATATGAGTCTTGTTTATGAAGTGTGCTGAAGTCCCCACTGTTTCCATGACAAGTAAATAAAGAGACTGCGATACTGTAATGAGACCAAATACACACAAGCTATTTTTATGCTTTACAACACAGAAAAGTGCAATGAAAAAGACGACTTAAATGTCAGGTTGCACTGCTGCAGTAAACTTGGATGAGAGAGCAGCTGCTATTATGACCGGGCATTTGAGGACACATGGATTGGAAAATGATTTGAACTTATACATTTTTCAGTTTTTAATGTATGCTTTTTGATTGTTCAAGTACTATACCTATTACCAATTACCTTTTTTTTGCACCTAACCGTTGTGTTGAAGGTGGGTCTATCTTGCTTCAAAAATTAGAACATTTATAATCATGCTCCTTCATCCTACAGCAGTAAACAGTCAAAAAACAATGAAATGAACAATAAAACCCAATTTTTAATTTAATTTACTACTTACTAATTAAGAATGTTTCCAATATTTTCTTGTGGAACAAAAACGTTTGTCTACAATACATGTTATGTTGTAAATATACATGTGTTAACAAATCCTACTGTGACTGGGAGTAGGAGCTAAAAAAAGTCCCTAAAGTATGGCCCTAATTCCTAGTTCCTTCTCTGTGTGAATGTGCATCAAATGGGGACTGGAATTTTAAAAAGTGCTAAAACCCCTATTATTATTATACCATACAAACTACTATTACTAGACTACCATTATTGAAGGTGTACTATGCAATTTTTCTTGTAGTTCAGCTGTTCATTAGGAATGTTACATATTATACGTACATATTATTGTAAATACGAATAATCATGATGGGAGGCAAAATGGTTCCATTTTATTATTTCCTTGATTTCTAAGCCTCAAGTGTTACTCTTATGTGTTGCCACAGTCTGTGTGCATTCAGTCATAGTCTGTGGAAAAGTGCCTTGAGGTCAGAGGAGTTAATACAAATCTTTTTTATCAGTAAAGTCCGCTATTTATAGATCTTATCATAAAGTTATCTGTGCGTAGACATGACATCAGCCTGCACCTTTTGGCAGAGACACATTTTCCATAGACTTTAGTGAGATCCAGGTGTGGAGCACATCTGGGCCAGAATCAGGGCAATATTTTTAAGATGTCAGAAAATTTACAACCACCAGAGATGGCAAAATACATTCATGAAAGATGATCTAATATAGTGTAGTAATGAAGACCACACGAGAGCAAGATTCCTGCCTCAGAAGGACAATAAGCATAGTTTTTGAAGGATAGTTTGGAATGTAAATGCCTCACCAAAACTATAATTTGAGGTAAAGAATGTAATATATCTGTAGATAAAATCAGGATTACTATTGCAACAACACATCATCAGAAGGGTAAAACTAACCTCAAGACGAGTCAACGTTTCTGTATTTGTCCAGTAAAACCTAAACATCAGATTTTTTTCTTCATCAAACATGTTATGTTTCAGATAAATAAATAATGTAAAACACAAAAGCCACTGTATTCTGATATTACTCACATGTTTCTGACTGCTTTTCATTTGTCAAAACACCAAGATTCTTTATATTTTCTGATATTATGAGGATCATTTTGCCTTTGAAACAACATTCTGTACACAGTCTGTAATAATATGCTACAACATACAAAATAAAAGTACTGGCTTTATTCTGCGACATTGCAATTTATCCAATGGTGAAATTGATTTTGATATAAATTTGGGCCACACCAACTTTGTCAACGAGACTTGTCCCTTTACAACAAGACCATTGAGAGTCACGCTCTGCAGTAAAACTCTCAATCCTCAAACATGTTCAGTCCAAGAAAGTAGTGAACTTTGGGTGACGCTGGCAGTGTTAAAGGAATATTTTATGAATAATTTCAAATTTCATCCAATCACAATAAAGTTGGTGGCAAATTAAAAAGTTCTGCAAACTCAGACTAAAGAAGTGTTCCAGTAATAAAACCAGCTCTCTATTACATGCAAGTTTCCAGCTGGATAAACTTTTCATATTTTTCAATCTCCAATATTAACTTAAACCAGATTGTATAACTTGGCTTTTGCTCATTTAATCACTAATCATCAATACCACATTGTAATCACAGACAAAGTGGCACGTAACGCGTCTCTTGCATGTGTTTACTTCTTCACTCCAACAGTCACCTGCTTCTCACATGATCTCACGTCTGTGTAAATGAGGCGTTGGGAAGGAGACCCAATCTTGCGACCTCTGAAGGACTGTATAATTACTGGATATATATTTCCCTAATCTTCCCAGGTTGTCCGGCCAGAACAAAGGAGGACGTCAGCTTTGCTTATCACTCTTTATTTGCTTGAGGTTCGGGGTTAGATGTGGTTTGATGTTTGGTTTCTACAATACAGAAGTACAGTGAATAGTGGATATTAAAACACAATAATTCAATGAATATAGACAGATAAACATAGAATATACAGACAGTAAAGGTGTGAATAGTTTGCAACGTTAAAACAAGTTCAAATGGGAAATAAACAGTATATAAGCAGCAACATTCACAACAACACAACAGAGCAATGATCTCCAGCCATTTTCTCGCCAAAAACTATAAATTCCGATCGTCCTTGAATGCATCACTACTAGCGCCAGCGTGCTGCGGAGTGATGCTGGCCTATGGGCCATGAACGCATCGTCGGCGCAGATTACACTGCCGAGATGGAGCCGGATAAATAAGACAAACTAACTACAGGTAATGACTAATAGTAGCACAGTTAAAACAGACAAAGACGAAGCATTAGGAGGATTAAACTCACATTCTCAAGGACCAAACACACAGGAAAAGCACACGAGGAACGGGAAGCAGACGGAGGCACCGTGCCATACGAAGGGGGAAAACAACACAACAACTGTGCCTTGGTCGGACAGCAGTTCGTGAGGCTTGCCGCGTCTGGAAATGAAGCGCCGCAGACTCATAAGAAATGAATCAGTGTCCATGCTGGACAGCAGGTCTAGGTACACTGCACGTGTAGTGAGGCATTTGAAGATTATGCCCCATCTTTTCTCGTTGCGCCTCCCAATCTTGATTATGAAGGGGCCGAAGCAGTCCATCCCAGTAGAGTAGAAAGCTGGACGGTGTAAGCGTAAGCTGGACGGCGGGAGATCTGCCATTTTGGGGATAATGGGTTGGCCGCGCCACTTACGACAGTCTGCACAGTGATGCTGATGTTTGCGCACTGCCTCTCTGCCACGTAGGATCCAGAACCTTCTGCGTAGTTCGGCAAAAACTCTCTCTGGACCTGGATGGGCGAGCTTGCTGTCATAGTCTGCGATGATCAGCTTTGTGATGGGATGATGAGGGTCGAGAACGATGGGATGTAATGTTTCTGTGTTGAGGGAGTCACAGCGTCGTAGTCTACCTCCAACTCTGATTAGGTGAGTCTCCGGATCATATTCTGGGGCCAAAGTGAGGAGTCTACTGCTGGACGGGATAGTCTTTTGGGAGGAGATGAGGGCAAACTCATCTGGAAAGCAGTCACTCTGCACCTGTCTGAGGAGTGACAGTTCAGCTTGTCTGAATTCGTCAACTGTGACCTTGTGATCGGTGGCCGCCCCGTGACATGCCCGGACTGTAGCGTCTAGCAGCTCTTTGAAATTATTGAACTGGCTAGCGTCAGGCAAACATGTAGGAGGGGAGGAAGTGATGAGGCCACAGAACTTAGCCTTACGCTGCTCAACGGGGTCATCAGGACAGGAGAGGTCTGGACAGGGGGGCCAGGAGGAGTCACTCTCATGTAGGAAAGGGGGTCCATCACTCCAGCGGCTGTGATACTGGATCTGGGAGAGGGTCAGTCCACGAGTGATGTCATCAGCTGGATTCTCACTGGAGGGAACATAGCGCCATGAGTTGTTCTCGGTTAATTCCTGAATGTCCGCTACTCTGGCACCAACAAACACTTTATAGCGACAGGAAGGGGACAGCAGCCAATTCAACACAGTCGTGGAATCGGTCCAATATGTGACCGATGAAATGGGGATCCTGAGCTCTCTTTTCAAAACCGTGCCGAGCTGGGCGCTGGTGTGGGCGGCGCAGAGTTCCAGCCTTGGAATCGACTGCTGGCGAACTGGGGCAACCCGTGATCGAGCAGCGAGGAAGGCCACCTGGACTTCACCTTCGTTGTTGACAGTGCGAAGGTATGCGACAGACCCATATGCTCTTTCTGATGCATCTGAGAAGATGTGGATGCTCTGAATTGCAGATGAGAGGTCTGTCTCTGGGTGCACATAACATCGGTTAATAGAGATGTTAGGTAGAATATGAAGCTCACTCACCCACGCATTCCACAGCTGGAGGAGGTCTTCTGGAAGGTGAGGATCATCCCAGTCATGTTTCTTTCCCCAGAGCCTCTGCACCAGGATCTTTGCTCGGGTGGTATAAGGACTGAGCAGACCTATGGGGTCATATTGTCTGGCTAAGACCCGATAGATGTTGCGCATGGTGGGAGGAGGCTGCTCTGTGTGGCGGAGGCGATATGTGATAGTGTCTGTTCTGCAGTGCCAGTGGAGCCCTAGAGTTCGTTCTGGAGGGTTTGCTGCATCCAGGGACAGCCACAGCTCTCTACTTTCTGAGGTGAGTTCGGATGACATATGACTGATGATGTCTGGAACGTTGGTGGCCCATTGCCTCAGCTCAAACCCACCCGATTGGAGGAGAGTCTGTAGCTTAGCGACATGCTGTTTTGCCCCTGCCACCGAGGGGAAGCTTTGAAGGAGGTTGTCCACGTAGAAACAGTTCTCAACTGAATGCCGGGTATCTTCATCAGGGCTACTGTGGTCTTTTGTCTACGTGCTTTTGAAGGGCAAATGTGGCACAACAGGGACTGCAAGTGGTACCGAAGGGAAGCACCTGCCACTGGTAAATGTCAGGCTGGGAACTGCGGTTCATGTCTCTCCAGATGAAGCGGAGGAAGGGCTGGTCCTCAGGCAGAAGGCGAACCTGATGAAACATGCCTTTAATGTCGCTGCTCACTGCGACGGGGTACTCTCTGAAACGGAGTAGGACACCAAGGAGCGTGGAGCCTAAGGTGGGCCCAGGAAGTAAATGTTCATTCAAGCTGTTGTTCTGAAAGGTGAAGGAACAATTGAAGACAATGCGGTCTTTATCATTGTGGTGAACCATATGATGTGGGATGTACCAGGAATGGCTGCTATGGTCTTCCGACGACGAGATCCTTTTGATGTAACCTGAGTCCAGCAACTTCCTGATTTCCTGACTGTAGCGAGCTGCCTTGGCAGAGTCTTTGGAGAGGCGACTCTCTGTGCCACGCAGGTGACCCATGACTGCTTCTTTCGGGGCACTGAGCGGGGGGAGTCCCTCTTTCCATAGAAGAGGAGTGGCATATCGTTGGACATTGTCGACTTCGACTCTTATCGTTTTCTCTTCCAACCTTTGGATAGCTGCATTGTCCTGCTTTGATCTGGTGATGATCTTCTCATTACGATAGGGTAGAATGTCCATCTCCCATAATTTGGATACATGATTGAGAAGGTCAGCTGAGGAAGACGATGTGTTTATCAGGAGACACTGGGGGGTCGAGGGCTGGTGAAGCAGAACCTTTGCAGGACCTTGTAGAGTCCATCCAAGACGTGTCTTGAGGGCTGCGGGACCACCTGGTGGTCCTAAGTGAACAGGCTCAACTGGTGTGAGGAGGTGAGGGTAGTCTGAGCCTATGAGGAGGAGTGGCTGAGCATTGCTGAAGGAATGGAGTGGGAGACCCCTGAGGTGACGATATGCTTTCTGAAGGGCCTCTACGGGATGAGAATGTTTCGAGAGGCCGAGTTCGGGGGCAGTGAAGGCTCTGTGAATGCGGAAGCGCTTCTGGCGATGGACGGGGGAGGATATGCAGAAGGACACTGAATTGCCTGATATTGTTGTTAAATCTTGACGGATTGTTTTCAGTGCCAAATCTTCTCTCTGTCCCTGGAGGTGCAGTGTTTGGGCCGCACTGTGGAGGATGATTGTGCGTTCGGAGCCGTCGTCCAGAATGGCATAAGTCTCCAGGCTGTGCTGGCCATTGTGGAGGATGACCTTAACCATCTTCAGCAGAACACTGCTGCTTCTCCGATCTGGATCTAGATAATAAGTGACGGGCTGCCCAGGCTCTGGAGCTGGTCGCTCTGTCTTCACTGTTGATGGAGAGTTGACCTCATGCAGAATGTCAAGGTGAGTTTGACTGCATTGGTGGCACTTAGCTTTGAGGTAGCATTGGGCAGCTAAGTGGTTCCGGCCACATCTCTAGCAACGCCTCTCCGTCTTGATCCAGGCTGCTCTTTGCCCAAGGGTGAATTTCTTGAACTCAGAACATTGATTGAAATAGTGCATGTTATTATTGCAATAGGGGCAGTATTTCTTCGGTTGTTCTGATGACGTGGGGAGTTTAGGTCTAACTGGTGATGATGGGTTGATGAATTTAGAGGCAGGGTCAGAGCCAAGCAGAACTGTGGTCGGGCGAACATTGGGTCTCTGCACCTTGGGCTTGGTAGCTTTGTGGCGGTCGTCCCGAGGTGAGTGTGAGTAATGAGGTGGTACATCTTCATCCTGAACACGCACCTCACATTCCAACCAGTCTGAAAAGTCCAGCAATGTGGGTATGGGCTTACGAATGGGGTCAATGAAGCGTTTGAACTGTGTCCTCAGTTCATGTGGCAGCTTGGATAGTAGACGTGATGTGTGTGACCCACATTCTAACTCTGTCCGCCCCTCTCTTCCTAACTGCTCCAACATGCCGACAAGTGCTCTGACTTTCAGGCCAAAGTGACGGAACCCTTTGCTGTCACCACTCCTTAAGGAAGGCTCTGCAAGAACCTCGTTAATGCGCTGCAGAGCTAGTTTGTGAGGCTGTCCATACATCTCAGTGAGTGATGCCATTGTTTTGGAATAAGGAGTTGAGCTATTGCTATAGGAGTCAGCTACGAGGAGGGCATCTTCATGTTTGAGATGATCGACTAATATCTGGTATTTGAATCGCTCTGTGGCATCCCGGGGCAAGATATTGTCCAGTGCGATTTTGAGGCGAGCAAACTGACGAGGATCATCTTCGGTGAAAGGGGGAATATGTGGCTTCGGCCCTCTGTACGTGGTCTCGGTCAAAGGAGGAACATGAGCGGGGGTGTATGGCTGAACATACTGTGGAGTGGACTGCAGACCTGAATTATACGAGGGGTCGACGTACATTGGAGGAAACAGAGGAGCGGGAGCTGGATGGTCTGTTGCCGGAGGAGGGGGTGGAGGCAGCGGACCATCTAATGGAGGAGGTGATGATTCAGGCCACGGCGGTAGATGGACATCCATTGGTTCTCTGGAGTAGTAGTAAGGAGTGGAAGTGTTCTCTGGAGGATGAGTTGGCACAAATGATACAGCGCTGACATCAAGCTGATCAGGCTGTCTTTGAGGCTGAGGTGGAGGAGCAGGTCTCTGGGAAAGAGAGCTGAACAGATTCTGCATGTCTCTCCTGAGCTGGTTGTTCTCCTCTCTCATCTCCTGAAGCGCTGACAGGACTGCTTCTGAGCTGAGGTTCTGTGGAGCACTCTCTGGAGCGGGAGAGTAGATTTGGGCAGAAGGATGAGGAGCTGCTCCCTCGTTGGAGTGATCAAGCTGACGTCTTGGGAGTGATACGAGGAAGTCGTCGAGATAGCGAGGCTGATGGACATCACGACGAGGACGAGGGTGAGCCATGGTTGGACTGGGAAAGCTGAGGAAATCCGCCTCGAAGGACCATGTAAATGAGGTGTTGGGAAGGAGACCCAATCTTGCGACCTCTGAAGGACTGTATAATTACTGGATATATATTTCCCTAATCTTCCCAGGTTGTCCGGCCAGAACAAAGGAGGACGTCAGCTTTGCTTATCACTCTTTATTTGCTTGAGGTTCGGGGTTAGATGTGGTTTGATGTTTGGTTTCTACAATACAGAAGTACAGTGAATAGTGGATATTAAAACACAATAATTCAATGAATATAGACAGATAAACATAGAATATACAGACAGTAAAGGTGTGAATAGTTTGCAACGTTAAAACAAGTTCAAATGGGAAATAAACAGTATATAAGCAGCAACATTCACAACAACACAACAGAGCAATGATCTCCAGCCATTTTCTCGCCAAAAACTATAAATTCCGATCGTCCTTGAATGCATCACTACTAGCGCCAGCGTGCTGCGGAGTGATGCTGGCCTATGGGCCATGAACGCATCGTCGGCGCAGATTACACTGCCGAGATGGAGCCGGATAAATAAGACAAACTAACTACAGGTAATGACTAATAGTAGCACAGTTAAAACAGACAAAGACGAAGCATTAGGAGGATTAAACTCACATTCTCAAGGACCAAACACACAGGAAAAGCACACGAGGAACGGGAAGCAGACGGAGGCACCGTGCCATACGAAGGGGGAAAACAACACAACAACTTTGCTAAACGCACAGAAGTCCCGTCAGGTGCTGAACTATGATTGGTGGAGAGTAAGAGGACGTGATTGGCTGGACTATAGCTGGAGATCAGGTTACAAATAGAGAATAGGAACGTAAAGAATAGCTCTAATAATAAACTAATAACTAAAACCGGAGTGACTAACTAAATGATGAACAAATCAAACACTATATTTACATGCAAACACTAAACCCTTGTTAACAGTCTGGATTTGCCCTTTTCCAAGTAGAGGAGTTCCTCTTAAACATCCCAAAACATCCAGCAGCCGACTTCTTTATTTACCCAAACACAGTGAGGATCCAAGTAATTTGTGCGAGGCTGGAGGAGTCAGGCAGTGAGTCAGGCAGTTAGCAGTGCTGTTTAAATAACCAGAGACACCCACTGTAATAATGTGGATAATTACAAAGCGCCATTAGCCTCAATGAAGTGTCAAACCATATGGAAAAGTCTGCACATGTAGGCCTAATCTACTGTTTTGTTTTGTGGAAAGCTGTGTATGATTGTGAATGTTTCAATGTAGAGAAAACACATTTTGTAGTAGACTAGTACTTTAGTGGTTATAGCAGTAGGATGTGTTTGGGTTTTGAATAAACAGAAATTAGCAATGTTGATAGTGGTAATAGTAGCAAGCCAGGAATTCTTATATAACCGTTCCATTTCAACCTGGAATGACTCAAATTACGTCCTCACGTGATAGAAGACTGAATGCTGAAAAATTAAGACAAACAGAGAATGATGAGCATTGTAGAAGCAGCATGAAACTTTATAGGATTTCTGGTTGTAGTGGTAACCGTAGTAAGTTGTAATGTTAAAAAACTTTTTTTAAAACTTTAGATTTGGTAATATGAGTTTGTTTGTGTTTGTATTAAAAGACAAAATTATGCATTATGATGCTTTGCTATGGCTTTTCTTGTTATAGTAGAAAAAGTTTACAAAAAACAAAACTACTTCATGTTGTTTGCGCACATCCCATTCCAGGGGTTGACTGTGTTCCATCTTCTGGCTGAAGAGGGAATTAAATACCGTGAGATAATCACAAGCTAGCTTTCCTCCGACAGAATGATCCTGATGATCGGGGTAATTCAGAATGGAGGGTTTTTGAGGCTCGGAGGGGAGAGGACTTTCTTAGCAATATTCTTCAAAGTAGCTATGGAGCTAATGAAGCTAAATACATCTCCAGGTGTGTTCAAAGTTTTTTGAACACTTTCACTTGTTTTGTATTCTCCCACACAAGTGCATTATTAGCAGTTTGTCTTGGCCGTGTCTGATGGGCTGCAGCGCTACACTCACTGTCTGTAATCAAGGTTAAGACGGTCGGTGAAATAAAAAGAAAACCTCAGAAACCTCAGCGCAATCAAAAAGCCCTAAATCAGCCGCGCTTGTACAGACTGAGGCGCTGGAGTCTGTAGCTTCTGTACCAGACCGCTCCAACCGTCTACAGGCTAAATACGGGCCTGTCTGCACCGAGTTTGATTTATGGCATACACACTTTTGGCCCAAAGCGATTCAAAAAACACTAGAAATCACACACAACCACAAACTAGTGATGTTTTAAGAGAGACTTGAAGTTGTGTTGCCTTTGCAGCTCGTACATGATCACCACACGTTATAATGGATTTTGGTAATGACAAAATTAAAGGGCAAAACAATTAGGGCAAATCTTTTAGGTTTTATGTGTTTTGAGTGTCTAAACATGCAAAGTTTGGAGTTTAATTTACATTAAAAAGATGTCTGTTCTGTTCTGCTGTAAGCATTTTTACATTATCATCAACAACAACCCAAAACCACAAAAACAAACTTTCTTCAGCTGTTCCTCAATGCAAAGAGACAAAGTTGAGTACATGCTAATATATTAATCACAATAAAAGGGAAACCACAGATTGAATGGCCATTGCTTCCTGGTTTGAGTCCAGTTTAATCCTGACATATACTTGGTTTGGTCCTGGTCTTTTCCAGGTCAAGTTCCGGGGTCAGTCCTAGTTAAGTCCCAATATCAAGAATATCTGTGCCGAGGCTGGAAAGTTTAATATATTGGGTATGGATTCCCTATCTTCCGATACTGATCCAATACTCCAATTAGTCATTTTGAGAACACAAGGCATAATGTATGTTTGTCTTGACCTCAGTCTGTTTGTCATAATAATATCATTTCAAAGCTCAGAACCTGCCAAATTAATTTGTGCAAAACACATTTTTAAAATTATCATTATCATATTATTATGATATAAATGAGTCTTAATCTTTTAGGAATCGTTAGCAATAAAAACACCTTTCATTGAATGAATGCAAGATAGCTAAACAATCAATGCCATACTGTGGAACATTTCACGTAAGATAGTATGGAGAAAAGCAGTTGACTGACCCTGCACCATTAAGACACTGTGAAATAAAAAAATAACTCTCTTTATATAAACATGATCATTTTTCAGTAACTTATTCAATTACTACTATTATTATTATTTGACCCTCATTTCTGAATTTACAACTTAGTTCAAAAAGCTTTGTCCGTTTTTCCCTTTAATTCTCTACATTAGCATGCATAAAATCACTCACAAGCTTCTCTACTCCTCTTAAATCCACAGTGAGATTTGTATTACAAGTCTCCAGTCTAATGGTCAGTGCTTGGTCCGGCCTTGCTGGCGCTGTCCTATAGCAGGAGGTTGTACAGTTCCCCCCAGAGTCACATATGAGACAGTCTTTGAAACGCTGCCCATTGGAGAAGCACAAGACTTTGCTTGTTTTCTTCCCGCCTCTGGATTTCTCATGTTGGCCGCCGTCGGTTTGTCTGGCACTGCAATCACAGAGCATGTCTAAAGCTGCAGCTCAGTGGCACACTGAGGGCGACTCAACACTGGCACTGAGCATTAAGCATTTAGACAGCACTCAACACCTAACTAAGCGGTGGAAAAGACAGATTATTTTACTTAATTAATTACGTTTTTTTTGAGAAAACTGTACCAAATCTTGAGTCTATTTACAGTAGGACAATTCACTTTCACACTTGCACATAGACCACATTAAAATTGGGATTAAACTAGGTCTAAATTCAGGCTCAAATCAGAGCGTGACAATCAAAGTGTGAATGCACCCACTGTCATTACTACAAGTAATTGTAAAGCATTTGTAGTAGCAATATCCAAGTTGTTGCACCGTAATCTTCACATTCAATATATTTGCACAAAAGTAAGTTGGTAAATGAGTATTATTAAAGACATAATATTACATAAAATTGACTTTGAGCTTTTTACCATGCATGTTATGACGATGTGCCCATCAAAAACACACCCTGAGTTGTATTTTGCTTCATTCACTTTTGCCTTGAGCCTCACAAAACACTCCGTTTCCAAATTCCTAGATTTGTAAATAATAGGTAGAGATCCAGAGATTTTCTGCTCTGTTTTTAAGTCCATAAATCCTCACCAGACACGGTCTGCCGTCAAATCGAGTTCATTATAACTGCATGTGTAGTTATAATGCTTGTATTTGCATGCAGATGTAGTACTTTGGAACTTCCTATTAAGACATAGTAGAAAGTTTAAATACAATAGCTGAGAAAGAGTGGTAATTAGACTTTAGTATGTGATACATTTATAGCAGGCTTAGTTGTTGTGAACTTAAGGTTTTCAATAGTAGTATAAATTGAAGTCTTGATGGTAATTGTGTGTATAGTGATTACAGTTGATGAATCATTCTCATCCACAGCAGTAATAATAAAGAAAGATGTCAAGATGTTGTTGTTGTTGTAGTAGTTGTAGTAGTAGTAGTGGTGTAGTATATTTTCCTACAGAATCTATAAAACTATGACTTTAATTATAACTACAAATGACTATGACTATTTTGAAGAAACAGAACTTAGAGCACCTACTCCAAGTACTTCTTCCACTTCAGAAAACCCCAAAACAGTCTGTACTTTTAAAAGAACATTGTTATGGCTCAGAGATCTAGATTTACGAGTGCGGGCAGAAGTGTGTTTTCACAGACTTTGAAGAATGATTATTTTTTGTAATGGACGCTGCTTGTGTTGGATGGTGGCTGCAGGAGGAAATTGCAGAGGTTTTGAAGGACGAATCTCACAGAAGTGGCCCATCAGCCTTTGCACTGTAGCGCAGGTTTCAGCTCAGACTCCAGACTGTGTTTTGGAGGGAGCGAAGCGACGTGTGGGCCGAAAGCTGGGTCAGACCGGAGGGGCGTGGATTCAGACAGTTTTATGTGCCCTGGACCAGACAAAACTAAATGAAACACAGACTCTCTTTTCTGTAAAAGAACGGTAGTAAAAATGAATTTGACTTTTGCCTAACTGTTACTTTTTGTGATAATTGAGACACTTGTGGGTGCAATCCAGACAAGTTTAATTTCAAGGCCTTCATAATACTTATCTTTGGACCTCATACCGATCAGGGTCGGTTGCTTCAAGTGCCACATATACGATGTTGTTGTAGGTGTACTGTATCCGAAGTAGTAAAAATACTATTAAAGATGCACTAAGTAACTTTTTTGGTGGGGTCTTCCATCTGTTTAACTATTTTACAGATTATTGCTAAAAAGACGACAAGAGATACTGGGACAGACCTGTATAAATAGGGCTTCTGGGTAATACAAACATATGTTTGGAATTGTAATATTTTAAGGTTCATTAACATGACAATAAAAGCAGTGCCATTTAACACACACAAATCAAATTGTATTTCCAAAATGGTAACTTTTTAGAAACCCGAGCACTGACTAAAAGGCCTAAAGTGATTATATTAATCCGACAATGTTTTGATTTGTTTGATTGAGAGTTTAGTGCATAACACATACAAAACACTGAAATATAGAACATAACTCACGGAGGAAAATTGCATCGTAAATGTGACATCATCTATCAGCCTTTTCAATCAAACTTAAAATCAATGTTGGATGAAACCATTAATTCCATCTGATCTGTTCTTCTGTATTCTGCAGAATGTTAGTCAATTATACACCAGTCTTAAGAGAGATGCGTTTGAATCTGTTTTAACTCATCCGTGGTCTTAGTTCAGATGCCCTGCCACCAAACAATCCTACCTCATGTTTGCAGAGTAAACCACAGTCATCAGTAGATTAAGATCTAACTTTAAAGTGAGAGATCAAAGTCTGATTTAATGCCAAACCACAAGCACTTTCTAATCTCATAAATGTGGGTAATTTATGAGTGTAGATGCAAACTACTACTTATGACTTCAATGCATTTGACTATACAGTACTGATGCTTTGAAACAGGTCAATATGTAAAGGTTTTTTAGCAGTAGAGTACCAGCTACTGTTATGGTAACTTTAGTAAAGGCAGTTTGACAGAAATGTTGGGGCCCAAGGCAAGAAGTCTCACACGGGCCCCCCTCTAATAGGAACAGGGTCCAATTCTGCGCCAGTAAGACTTTGGAACCCGGGGCAACAGACCCATTTGTCCTCCCATCTATTTCCCTGGTAGTTATGATATGAACATTAAGAAAAATAGGAGTGCAGTGAGCATTAGCTCACTAATTAGCATAGTCGTTTTTCAGTTCGTTGTCTTCTCATCCGAAGGTCAGTGGTTCGAATCGTGCTCTCACTTTAATCATCCTGGGTTGAGCGGTCAGATCCCTGCTTCTGAGATGATTACGGTCATTGTGTCCTTAAGCAAGACACTAATCTCACCTCGTCCTAGTGTGTGCGCACACTGGTGTGTGAATGAGTGTATGAATGGCTGAGTGCTCTTGATGTAAAGCGCTTTGAGTGGTCTAAGGAAAGGAGGGTCTAAGGACACGGGATGCTGGGACATTTGTCTAAGGACACGGGATGCTGGGACATTTGTCTAAGGACACGGGATGCTGGGACATTTGTCTAAGGACACGGGATGCTGGGACATTTGTCTAAGGACACGGGATGCTGGGACATTTGTCTAAGGACACGGGATGCTGGGACATTTGTCTAAGGACACGGGATGCTGGGACATTTGTCTAAGGACACGGGATGCTGGGACATTTGTCTAAGGACACGGGATGCTGGGACATTTGTCTAAGGACACGGGATGCTGGGACATTTGTCTAAGGACACGGGATGCTGGGACATTTGTCTAAGGACACGGGATGCTGGGACATTTGTCTCAGGACACGGGATGCTGGGACATTTGTCTAAGGACACGGGATGATGGGACATTTGTCTAAGGACACGGGATGATGGGACATTTGTCTAAGGACACGGGATGCTGGGACATTTGTCTAAGGACACGGGATGCTGGGACATTTGTCTAAGGACACGGGATGATGGGACATTTGTCTAAGGACACGGGATGCTTGGACATTTGTCTAAGGACACGGGATGCTGGGACATTTGTCTAAGGACACGGGATGATGGGACATTTGTCTAAGGACACGGGATGATGGGACATTTGTCTAAGGACACAGGATGCTGGGACATTGCCAAGTCCCTATGAACATTGTTTAATCTGCTTGATAATAATTTCCTGTTGCCCCTCGAGGCAACTGATGTGATTTTGGGCGTTACAAATATAAATTGAATTGAATTGAGGGCAGACAAGTGCTATGTAAATTTGACCATTAACCATTTAATCAGGCCTGTCAACTGAGGGCAAGAAACCCCTAATTCTGGGCCAGTAAGCCTTGAGATACACCCCTGTCTACTTCCCTGGTGATGTAGTAACACAAAGAAAATAGCAACAGTAAGAAAAATAGGAATGCAGTGAGCCTCATGAGTTCTTGTCAGAAATAAGTTGTAGTTGTTGTTGTTGTAGTTGTTGTTGTTGTAGTTGTTGTAGTTGTTGTTGTAGTTGTTGTAGTTGTTGTTGTTGTTGTAGTTGTTGTTGTTGTTGTTGTTGTAGTTGTTGTTGTAGTTGTTGTAGTTGTTGTTGTAGTTGTTGTTGTTGTAGTTGTTGTTGTTGTAGTTGTAGTTGTTGTTGTAGTTGTAGTTGTTGTAGTTGTTGTTGTTGTTGTTGTTGTAGTTGTTGTTGTTGTTGTTGTAGTTGTTGTTGTTGTAGTTGTTGTTGTAGTTGTTGTTGTTGTAGTTGTTGTAGTTGTAGTTGTTGTTGTTGTAGTTGTTGTTGTTGTAGTTGTTGTAGTTGTTGTTGTTGTAGTTGTTGTTGTTGTAGTTGTTGTAGTTGTTGTTGTAGTTGTAGTTGTTGTAGTTGTTGTAGTTGTTGTAGTTGTAGTTGTTGTAGTTGTAGTTGTAGTTGTTGTAGTTGTAGTTGTAGTTGTTGTAGTTGTAGTTGTTGTAGTTGTAGTTGTAGTTGTTGTAGTTGTAGTTGTTGTAGTTGTAGTTGTTGTAGTTGTAGTTGTTGTAGTTGTAGTTGTAGTTGTAGTTGTTGTAGTTGTAGTTGTTGTAGTTGTTGTAGTTGTAGTTGTTGTAGTTGTAGTTGTTGTAGTTGGAGTTGTTGTAGTTGGAGTTGTAGTTGTAGTTGTTATAGTTGTAGTTGTTGTAGTTGTAGTTGTTGTAGTTGTAGTTGTAGTTGTAGTTGTAGGTGTAGTTGTAGTAGTTGTAGTTGTTGTTGTTGTTGTTGTTGTTGTTGTTGTTGTTGTTGTAGTTGTTGTTGTAGTTGTAGTTGTAGTTGTTGTTGTTGTTGTTGTTGTTGTTGTTGTTGTAGTAGTAGTTGTTGTAGTAGTAGTAGTAGTAGTAGTAGTAGTAGTAGTAGTAGTAGTAGTAGTTGTTGTTGTTGTTGTTGTCGTTGTCGTTGTCGTTGTCGTTGTCGTTGTCGTTGTCGTTGTTGCATGGCAGTGAAGCAATAATAGTAGTAGTGTACAATTTTGGTAGAAATACAATCTCCAACCAGTAAAAGTACAAGTAGAAATAGTATCATTAGCAACAAAACAACTACACTTTTTGTAGTACTTAATGTGAAACTGTAATTAAAATGTAAACTTTTTGTACTTAATGTAAATAACTTTACTTGTGATGAGTTTAACTAGAGCCCTGCCATGATGCCTTTATAATAATACTAATATTTGAAGTATGGATGTTTTTTCTTCAAAACAATGCTTGGAACAGACAGGTATAAGCTTCAATACAAGACAGATACTATAATGGTGGCCTTTCTCTCTCTCTCTTTGCAGTTGTTGACCCGACCGAGGATAACCAGTATCTGTCTGTGATCCTGGTCAGTCTGCTGCCCCTGCTCCTGGTGGGACTGGTGGTGCTGGGCATGTTCTACTGGTACAAAGTGTCCCGGCAGCGAATGAGCCCGAAGTGGGACAGCGGGGTGAAGAAGAGGAAGGTGGGGGGGCTGGACTGCAGTGAGAGCTGTGCCATCATGATGGACAACGGCTCAGACAGCAGCTCCACTCACGCCAACAACCTCAACCACAACACAGAGCCTCTGCCCATAGAGCTGGATCTGCTGGTAAATGTACTACTGCTAAATATACTACTATTACTACTACTAAATATTACTCCTACCAATACTACTACTAGTGTTAGAAATAACTGAATTAATATGCCGAAAATACAAAAAATAAGAGGTCTGAGAATAAGATGACATAATTTATGATAAACAAATTTTGCAATCCAGTTTAATGTTGACTGATTTTTGGAACTACAGCTTCTCGTGTGATGCAACTCACCAGCATTTAATCATTTTTGCACAATCCAAATGTAAACACATCTCGCAAGATCCTTCAATTCCCTCTGAAATTAGTGATGAATAAATGCGTAACAAATGTGTGCTGCAAACATAAAGTTGTTTTAACCCTATGTTGTGTGAAAGTATTATTATTGAGAAGTATTCAGAATACAGCACTCCTATTGAACCATGTTACAAAAAATGTTACGAAAATATATTTTAATGCACTATTCAGTATTCAGTAACCCATTTTATTTTTCAAGTATTCTTCCCAAAACAGACTACTACTGCTGCTATTACTACTAGTATTAATGCTACCATCATTACTTCTGTGACTGTAACATCCAACAACCTCATAATACTGAGCCTTGCCCATAGAGCTGAATCTGCTTCTACAACTTTTGTGAATTGTGCACTTGATGATATGTAGAATATATTTTCAAATGTATTGTTTGCATAAACAAACCAAATCAATCTTAAGACTTAATCTATATGCACATATTATGTAAATAGCCCTTCCCTGTGACACATTTGCTCAGTGTGGGTGTGTGATGCATTTTATTTGCTAAATTCACTGCCAAGCAGCAATGAAAACCTGCTGGCAGTAACAACACAGACTGCATTGTTTCCAAAGGTGTCTTTATTCTTATGCCCACATAAAAATTCGGCTTCATTACAAGTTTTGCAAGCCCGATTCACTCATTCACCTATACACTCACTCACACTGTAACATTTACAAGCAAAAACGTTTGATATTTAGTCTATTTGTTAGCTCAATGTTAACCCAATGATATTTTGCAACTATAACTTTTTCATAGTAATACATCTTTGTTAAGTTTTTCTGCTAATGTATCTGTATGGATATTTTGCATGGCTGCTCAAAAACATGGCGTATTTTGTCAATAACAGTTACTTTTTGGCATTAGATCCTGAGCTGTATGTTGATCTAGCTTGATATTTACACAAGTAATCCAGAAAACCGCACTTCTGTCATAAATGGAAAACATTATATGTTTTCCATTACAAGTTAGTGTACAAAGCCCCTGTTGTCATCTGGAGAGTCCACGTCTAACTCTGTCTAACCGTGTCCTGTAGGTCGGTAAGGGTCGTTTCGCTCAGGTCTACAAGGCCAAACTGAAGCAGAGCACGTCGGATCAGTTTGAGACAGTCGCCGTGAAGATCTTCCCGTATGAGGAATACGCCTCCTGGAAAAATGAGAAGGATATTTTCTCAGACACGGACCTCAGACACGAAAACGTCCTGCACTTTCTCACAGCCGAGGAGAGGAAGGTCGAGCGGCAGTACTGGCTAATCACCGCCTTTCACCCCAGAGGGAATCTACAGGTAAGAATCACCGAGCATGTGTTCAGTATGCACTGTGATTCTGTTGGTGTTAATGTGATCTTCCCTCCTCTGGCCATTAGGAGTATCTGACACGTCATGTGATCAGCTGGGAGGACCTGCAGGTTTTGGGCAGCTCTTTGGCCCGAGGAGTGGCTCACCTCCACAGTGACCACCTGCCCTGTGGACGGCCCAAGGTTTGGCGTCTTCAATAATTTAATAAAAACTGAAAGCTGCAATAACTTCTTTTTAAAACCGCAAAAAGAGAAAGTATCTTAAAAGATTCTACGAGCAAATCTCACCCACAGAGACCTTGAAATAGCACCTACTCACACCAAGCTTGTACTTAACAGGATTTTTGATGAATTGTACAGAATAATGTGTTGATATTTAATCATTATTTATTTAAGTTTGAATAAAATAAAAAAATTAAACTAATTTTGAATTTTTACACAAATTTTCAGTCAAATCTAGTTTACTCCAAAACTACGGTAAATAAGATTTGTATGACAGAATTTGTATGTTTGTAATGTTGTCAAAGTGAAGCAAAACATTTAAACATAATTTTGTCAGATTTGGATGTGAAATGTTGGTATTTTTTTACACATAAAATGCCTTATTACATTATTAAACTTGTCTTACATTTATATGAGTAAAGTAGGTTTCAAATTGGTGTCTCTAAATATAAGATTTGTTCCCATTTCCCAGTGTGTCTTGCGTTAAATTGAACTTTGAACCCTTCGGCCCATTGCTAATATTCACTTGCTTGACATTTCGGCTAATTGCAGTCAATACAATACACACTCATCTTTCGGCTCTTTCCTTTGAGTTTTCGGTCAACAGAATACTCAATAATTAAATCCACATGGCACGCAATGGTCAGATTTAGTCAAAAATACAACTTCAATATGATCTATGGTGGAAGAAAGCTATTTATTTCAGAAGAATAGAAATAATTATAATTTTAACATCCAAAAGAGGAATAATGGCTAAAAAAAACGACTACAATACAATAATTTGACATTTTTGATGATTAATGCAGTTGTGGCTCTGTCTTGTGTCTTGTGTAAGTCCATATCTATTTAACATTTTTTATTGTGTACACAGGTACCAATTGTGCACCGGGACCTGAAGAGCTCCAACATCCTGGTGAAGAACGACCTGTCGTGTTGTCTGTGCGACTTCGGCCTGGCTCTGAGACTGGACAGCTGTTTGTCAGTGGACGACCTCGCCAACAGTGGACAGGTCAGCGCACGTTACAATAACAATGTGTGTTCAGAGTACTTAGGTGATACCATCTTCACTGTAAGTATAATTCTAATCTACACACACGCACATGGATCCAGAAACTGAGCAAAACTAGAAAACAAAAAGTAAAGGGAACATTTTAATTTACTAGTTTGCCACAAAACTCAAGTTTGACACATATATTACACCTGATATTGTCAGCTCTGGGACATTTGCAAGTTTTGTATGGGCGTCTTGTTAACATCTGAAGAACTTGCAACCCAAACCTTGAATTAGGTGAGTTTCAGTGGCTTTTTTGAGTGAAATAAGAGCTCTCATATTTATTTTGCCTTGTTCCTGGCGTGTCCCGAGCATGTTTTGATGGGATAAACCTTGTTTGCTGACACAGATTTGACATAAAACAGACAGCAGAGTGGAGATAAAGAGGTAAGGACTCTGTTGTGACATGCACAAGCCTTAAGGCACTGTGTATGAAGCCCTCACTGTCAGAACACCAGTGATCAGTCAGTGCTTTTTAAATACAATAGAATGACATGCCTTTGTGCCAACATATTCTTATATCAAGGTGTTTTATGATAATCAAAAAGCCAAGTTTCCAAAATGTTCTGTCATTCTGTTGGATCATAGGACATGCAGTTACTGATGATCACAAAATGTCTTGAGTGTTGTAACTGCACTTACATATTTCCCTCTGTTGCTTTTAAGAGAGACACATTATAGTCATCATCACACCAAGTTAAATCTGCCATGTGTGAAACTAGATTTTTTCTTCTGGTCTTGAGTCTGAGCCGGAAGTCCCCGCAATGCACTTTGCAATTATAATGTGTTTGTGCGGTAGCTCTCAAGCATAATCCAGTCTCATAAAAGCAGCAAAGGTGAGAATTTATGCATCACATTTTTTCCTTCTGTGGGCAGTAAACTGTTTAGGTAGCTAGAAAAATAGACTTTGTTGAATGGGACAAAATTTAAATTTCAAAAAATGTCTTGTATTTTCACTTGAACGGTCACCTTAGAATAGAATATAATCATTCATACCCTGTGTTATGGTGGCCATGTGGATTCAAATAAAATGTGTCCTGCTTTGTGTCAAATGCAATAAGGCATCTCATCAACAAATGCAATTGGGTTAAATTGATCGTTATTAATCTACTAAAGTTTATAATCATTTAAATATAGCATTTTATTTTTGTTTTAAATAGTGAAATACAGACAACATGTGTGGTAGCTGTTCAAGAGTAAAGCTGAGCATCATATTCCATGATAAGCCCAGCGTTGGTGTAGTGTTTGATGTGTGTAATATAAGTCCTTGTCAAACAGCTGAAGGACTTCAAAACCAGCCTGTGGTTCAGTATTGTATCACAACACATGATTTATTTCCAATCCAGACAGTCAGCAGCACAGATAAACGACAGACGGTCCCACATGTTTCAAGTTTGTGCCAGAGATATTTTAATTTAAGGGGTTTGGGTCTATGATGAAATGAAGCCACTGTAAGACATATTTACTTAACCAGTGGACAACGGTACTATTGAAAAAAGGAATTACTATTTATAATTAGCAGTATTTTGTACAGCAGTTGTCCATTGATCAGATATAGTAAGATCTATAGTAGTTCTAGATTGTTGTGATGCACATCATTCTAGAACACAACCTACACACAACCTAAACATTTTTGCACTTGGATACCAGCCGCCATAAAACACCGAAGAAGAAGAAAAAATATTGATTAAATGTAGTAAATTAGAAAAATAAATACTGTAGTGCCTATTCACGATAATAAAACAATATAAATAAGAACAGTTTGAAAATGTTCTTGTATTACAAGGGAAAATGTTTGCATGCACAGCATAAAACACACATATCCCTAATCTGTATGTAAACCATGACTAACCCTCTTTGTGTTGTCTCTCTGGCAGGTGGGCACAGCGCGGTACATGGCCCCTGAAGTTCTGGAGGCTCGTCTCAACCTGGAGAACATGGAGTCATTCAAACAGACAGATATTTACTCTATGGCCCTGGTCTTGTGGGAGATAACGTCCCGCTGCGAGGCCGTAGGAGGTCAGTGCAAAGTCCCACCACTTCAACCTAAAACAAACACAAACAAACAAACAAACATCATTAGTATGTGAATAGCTGCAGTGGGATGGGATGATGTCATATGATGAGGTAAACAGGAAGTGGCACGAGGGCTAGCATAACGCCGTGAGAGGCGGCCACTGGGATGACTCATG
Organism: Eucyclogobius newberryi; assembly: GCF_026437365.1. Lineage (NCBI taxonomy): Eukaryota > Metazoa > Chordata > Actinopteri > Gobiiformes > Gobiidae > Eucyclogobius > Eucyclogobius newberryi. The sequence continues at coordinate 17,394,611 of NW_027315945.1, forward strand.
GCCCTTTTGTGGACCTGTAACAACAAACAGCAGCGGCTCGGAAACAGGAAGTGAGATCATTGTTAGGAGACCTTGGGAGGGATGAGAATAAGATCAAGCAAATGTTCAACGTCTAACCACCTTAACCATGTTTGACACTAATTTTAACCTGGTGTAGAATTCAGTTTGAACATTGTATCATATTGTATTGTACAGAAACAAAATCTATATGGAAATTATTATCAAGTGCTGCGTGGTGGTCGAGTGTCCTTAGTTTCCTAGTAGTTTCCTTTTTAGGGCACCAAACACTAGTTTGGTGTAGAAAACCTGATCAGGATCTCATTCGACACTTGACATTGACTAAACCTCTATATATTGGGTTGTATTGGGTGGTCTTGGTTTGCAAGTTGGTTGCTGTATGTTCATTTTCTATTGATCTACATGCCAATAATGCATCAAATGTTAATAACTTCATTATTAGTAACTGGTCTACTATAGTACAAATGCCAAATAATTTCATGCTTGGCCTGGGTGTAGTCCTTAGTCATCAGTCAATAAACTTACATTATATTACATTGCTTCATGCATAAGATTACAAACACTGTAGTACATGTGTTGCATGTGTTGCATGTGTTGCATGTGTTGCATGTGTTGCATGTGTTGCATGTGTTGCATGTGCTTGTGTTACCTACATACAGCAGACAGGACCATCACTGTTTCCTGTTATGAGGAGGCTGGGGGTTTGTGTGTCAACAGCCCTAAAACCAAGACTTTACCTCAGCCCCAGGTTTTTCCAGGGGAATCTGGAGAATGTCTGAAATGTGCGGGACACTGCTCTGATGGCCTTGTTTGGGCACAGAGCGCTGAGGATACTGTACCTGGGCTTATACAGAGCGTTCAGAGGAGGAGATTAAACACTTCAGTCACTGCTTTAGACAAGTGCTACAGATAGAATCACAAGACATTTAGTTCTGTTGTGTGCATTTGTCTATACATTTGTTTCCTATTGGGTGCAATACAGAAACAGTATTTACTTAACTCAACAAAATCAGTTATTTTATTAATTGTTTCTTATTTTCTGTTTTAATGGATTGATGTAAAAATACTGCTGTCTTTGTTTAGAGTCTGTATATTCCAGATTACAATGATCCAAATTTGACTATGATTATTTAATAGTTGACTCGTCACAATTATTATTATTAATATTAATTCATTATTATTCATTGTTGCAGTCGTATTCGATTCTTTACAATAAGAACAAAAAGTAAGTCATAATTCTGAAACTACTTTCTCAATGGTGAAATTGCATAGACATTGTTGCTATTGTAGATTTCCATTACTTGATTATTGTGGTAAAGTGTGTTTGTGGAGGGATTCTACTACCACTTAGCCATAAACTACCGTCGGGCACAAAGCTTGACAAACATAGTAGACATTGTTTAAAATTGTATTCTGGTCACTTATGGTCATTATCTCAAGTCCAAAAGCAACTTTACCACGTTTCTTCGCTACATTTAGGCTTGTGGTTTGGACCAACTGAGCCCAAATCCACTAAAACTAACTCTATAGAAAAACATGACTTCCTCGAAACATCCCCAGGCTTTTATCCGTTTATACAAATAGCAGTGGACATGCTCCTGTCTGGCCACTGCTCCTCCTCCATTTTGTCTCGAGACATTTTGGACGGGACAGACACATTCCATCCTTTGCATTTCTCTGTTTCTATGTTTAATTTGGTCGACGTGGAGCGGAGGAGGCTGGACAGATGGTGGCCCCTGTCCAGTTGTGTTTCAATTATGGAATAATGTCTCCACCCCAACAACAACACTCATAGATTCAGGCTTTGCTTCTTTGGCGTTGTGTTTGCATTCAGAGGTCTGCCTGTAGCATGTCAGTTCACGTAGCAGGTTTATGATGTGGTGTGGTAGAGACGTTGGCAAAAATAATCCTTGGTTTGATTCCTGTAAAAAAGACACTTCAGGTTTTTCTTGTGTCTGGGCAGGTTAAGTCCAGGAAGATGTGGTTCATCCTAGCAAACTCGAACATGCACACTGGGCCACTCCTCTACCTCATGGCTCTAGATCTGTAGAGCAGTGGCCAGTTGACAAACATGTGTAGTGGGCTTATCCAGGGCTTGATTTGTGAATCTGTAGTAACTGGAACACTTTTGGACTGGTGTCATGAGTTGGGTAATCAAAGCACACCAGTTGCCGGAACATTATAAATTCTAATATGGGGGTCAAATGTCTGTAAGCCCTGGTCTTATCCCACAGCGAGGAAGTCCTGGTCAGGGTCTGGAGAAGGGATCTTGGGTGCTGCAGAAAACAAATTTGCCCGCAAGGAAGATTACTTATTACCATTACAGTAAAGAACCTTTACCTTTACGCAAGGTAACAAAACATAGGCAAAAACGTGGGGACGAGCTGCACGCGGCTGCAGGTGAGCGGTAGGTGCGTTCTATGATTGATACGTAGCAGGACTAATCGGCCGTCCACGCCACGAGGAAATAAGACTCAGATTTGGGCCCAAAAAATCGTCCATTCAACCTTTCATGCGCCTGATTGTCCAGTGCACCCTATAGTGCTGAAAATATGGTAAGTTCAAAGCCTTACTGCAGAACATTCCAGAAAATAAATAATAATGACCTTAACTTTGCCCTCTTGTATAGTGAATCTTGACTAATTTCCAATCAACTTGCATGAATTAAAATCCCCGGAGTGAATCAAGAGGTCCATAAATGGCGTGGTCTTCTAATAAATAGTAGAAAAAGCTTCAGTTGTAGTCATCTGGACTCAGTTTGAAAAAATAGACGTTTCGACTCTCATCCAACAGTCATTGTCAATAAAAGAATTTAGATCGAGAACTCCGATATTAATACTGTTCTGTGGTAAGACCCACCCATTGGGCGGAGCCTTCCTGAAGTAGAAAGAGTTCAAACTCCCCCCTTGTATCTACCGAGGTAGCCTATTCAGAATCTTAATGGGCTATTAGAATCCTCTTTGTCTTTGTGAGACCCTGGCTCAACCACCCTGAGTACCTGATTAGCATCTAAATGTCCTTGTCCTGGTCCTCTACCTTTCCAGGGGTTCAGTATCCCATTATAAATAACAGGAAGATTAAACCTTAGCCCTCCATTTCTGTTAAAGAAGGTATTTCTTTTTTAACAAAAATGATGACCTCATGGTTTCATATGATGTTGTGTCCCTGTTCACCTGCATCCCGACCTCTGATGCAGTAGCAGCAGTGAGGATCAGACTGCAAGAAGACACCACCCTACAGGAAAGGACCAAACTGACACCTGAACACATATGCAAACTGTTGGACATCTGTCTGAACACCACCTACTTTCAATTCCGGGGACAATTTTACAGACAGATTCATGGCTGTGCCATGGGCTCGCCCGTCTCTCCCATAGTGGCCAACCTGTACATGGAGCACTTTGAGAAGAAGGCACTGGCCTCTTTCTCAGGCATAACCCCAAAACTGTGGCTCCGCTATGTCGATGACTTTTGTAACAATTAAGAAACAAGAGCTGGAAACCTTCTCTGATCACATCAATGCTGTGGACCCACATATCAGGTTTACAAGAGAAGACGCTAAGGAGAATCGCTTGGCCTTTCTTGATTTTTTCCACGATCAGAGGAGAGGACGGGAAACTCCAAATAGAAGTATATAGGAAACCTACACACACGGACCAGTATCTGCTCTTTGGTTCCAACCACCCACTACAGCACAAGCTGGGTGTGATCAGAACCCTACAACACAGAGCTCAAGGTGTGCCCACCAGCTCAGAGGGCAAGAAGAAAGAGGAAAAACATGTCCGAAATGCCCTCTCAGCCTGTGGTTACCCCGCTTGGGCCCTCAACAGAGTGAAGAGAACCAAGAAGCAGGACAAAAGGGAAACTGAACAGAGAAGGAAGGGTGTTTCTATCCCTTATGTGTCTGGCCTGTCGGAAAAACTGCAGAGAATTTTTAGACAACACGAAGTCCCTGTTTATTTTAAACCAGGAAACACTTTAAGACAAAAACTGGTTCACCCAAAGGACAAGTTGCCGACTCAAAAACAGAGCAATGTAGTTTATTCGATCCAATGCAGTGAAGAAAGCTGTAAAGAACGTTACATAGGTGAGACAAAACAGCCTCTACACAAGAGGCTTTATCAGCACAGAAGAAATACAAGTTCAGGACCACAGAGTGCCGTGCATCTCCATCTTGAAGCCTCTAATCACTCGTTTGAAGACGGTGATGTGAAGGTTTTAAGCAGGGAGAAAAGATGGTTTGAAAGAGGAGTCAAGGAAGCTATTTTTGTTAAAAAAGACAGACCTTTAAACAGAAATGGAGGGCTAAGGTTTAATCTTCCTGTTATTTATAATGGGTTACTGAACCCCTGGAAAGGTAGAGGACCAGGACAAGGACATTCGGATGCTAATCAGGTACTCAGGGTGGTTGAGCCAGGGTCTCACAAAGACAAAGAGGATTCTAATAGCCCATTAAGATTCTGAATAGGCTAGCTCGGTAGATACAAGGGGGGAGTTTCTGTTGAAACAAACAACTCTTTCTACTTCAGGAAGGCTCCTCCCAATGGGCGGGTCTTACCACAGAACAGTATTAATATCGGAGTTCTCGATCTAAATTCTTTTATTGACAATGACTCTTGGATGAGAGTCGAAACGTCTATTTTTTCAAACTGAGTCCAGATGACTACAACTGAAGCTTTTTCTACTATGGAACACGCCTGGACGAATGAGGGATTACACCGACATCTTCTAATAAATGGTTGTCAATTTGATCCTGGTTGTACATTTTGATGTTTTCCTGGGTCAGACATTTCCTCCGCCTTGGCTGAATGTGTTTGTGAGCCGTTGACAGATTGAAATGAGAGAGCATTGGCAAAGAAAGACAATCACTTTTGCACTAGCGTGTATGACAGAGGACAAGGAGTGACCCATGTATTACAGTGTCCAGCCATCTGCCCCTCAAACCGCATTAACATTACATTTAATTTAGATATTGGAGTGGACTGACAACTCCTAACCCCACTTCACTTGTCTCATGTGCAGCTATGTGCACATGTCCCCGGGGATATTTCTGTACATATAGTGCACAGATGTGGAGCCTGTCATTTCATCCATACATAAGGCGTGGTCCAGTGGACAGCTGGTTTGAAGCTTTATGCTGCGTCTAGGTCACTCTTGTTGTTTTTTTTCCTTTGGTAAAATATGACTTTAACTATCCGGTGTTCGGGCAGAGAGCAGTTTAGGAGCGTTTTCTTTTGAGATTAAGTGTCTGAGACCGCTGTAGCCTGGGGTCTGCACCAGGATTATTGTCTGGGTCTAAGAGAAAAACATCAAGCTTTGGACTGTCAACAGGTGGACAAAACCAAGCCTTTGATTTAATGTACATAGCTTGGACCATATAGTGCCTTCTTTCATGATCACAAACATACCTGGAGTTGTATTTAGCTTCATTCATGCATGTTTCACAAAGTCTCCAAAGTGCTGCACAGAGTACAAAACAAGCAAAAGCAAACAATGTTAAAACAATAAAGGTTAAAAAATGAATAAATAAATACGTACAAACCAAATTGAAAAATAATATAAAGACAATATAGAATATACAAAATAATAAAAGAATCTTGTTTAGTAAATCCTCTCCCTTCGAGCCTCAGTAAACACTGGTTCCAAATTTCCAAGATTTGTGACGTCAAAGTCGAGCCAAATCATCTCGAGACTTGAGTATTGCTGCCATCAAATCACGTTCATTACAACTGCGTGCTTACATTAACATGTTGGGGGCAAGCTAGCTTTTTTTCATTTCCGCTTTGTAATTCCCTCTACTGCCAGTTGATGGAGTGCCAAATTGCTGATGAGGATCGCCTCACAGGTATAAAGGGATGTGTGCTTTCAGTAGATACGTTATGTGAAGTTCTAAGTGAGATGCCGACACAGAAATACTCTAGAGCATGTGTAAAGGCCAAAAAACCTCCTTTAAACATAATTGTCTTGTTTTTATGCTGTATTTCCTTGCTCTTGGACAAATGTGGTATCCCCCACCAGGAGACTCAAACCTGCCCAAAACAGTGAACAATGCCAGGCCTGGCTTGGATCAGCTTCTGGGTAAAAGTGCTCGTGGTTTCACATTTTAAAGACCAGAGGAAGTCCCACACGTCAACAACAGGAAGAGCGGAGCTGTAGAGTCAGCTCCTCTGTGAACACTCCAATCCCTGCCTTCAGCTTCCTGCTCCAACCTTCCCACTTCCCGAGTCCAGACCACACACTTTTATATGAAACTATGTAGTGCCCCAGACCAGGAATCATTAGTAGAATACATTTCTTTTACACAGTCTTCCACTCCGCTTCAGCATAAATGAGTGTGGTTTGAGACCAACATTAGGAGACTTTTTCCTCTCCAAAAATGACACACGCCTGCAAATGGTGTTCTATTATGTTAGGCCCTTTGGCACGTCCCTGCTAACCATACCACAATGTGTAGAGTGGAAAGTAATTAAGTGGATATAGTATAAAGACAATTGTCTTTATACTATATCCACTTAATTACTTTCCGTTTGCATAATTTATAAGTAACTTACATCATTTTAATTCAATTTAAATGTGTATAGCCCAGTTGTCAGAAAACATTTGGGCTTCAGGTGCCACTTTGAAAGGTTCATGCCACTATAGATACATGTCACATGACATCACACTATTTCTTGTCATGCTTTCAATTGCCACATTGCTGTTTTTATTATATTATACTTTTATACATAATGTCATTCAAAATGTTATCAAAGTATCATACAAACTCTCCTAATTTGTTCTGGACTGGTATAAAATAGCTTCAAACAAATTTAAAATTAAATGGGGGGTTGTCATAATTTATTACTAAAAAATATCTTCTTTTGTTTTATTCCATTTTAGCTTCAACTTAGCCTCAGATGAGAAATAATCTTATTCTGAGATGAATCTTTGCTTCAGCTGCATCTTGTCTTTAACGCTGTCTCTCATAGTTAAACACACACAGATCATCCTTCTCGGCAAGGAGAAACTCCAAAAAATCTAGAGAAAAAAGGAGAAACCTCGAGAAGAACCACAGTTAAGGTCCTGTGGACAGCCAGGATGTGCAGGACTGACATATAAAGAATTGAAAATTGAAAATCAGTGAGGGGTGGAATATCATTTTGGCGTTGCAGGCAGGATTTCTCCACAGATTCACAAATGTCACAACTGCATTGATTCGGTACAGGTTTATTTTTCTCACTGACACAACACTGACCTAGACTAATTCTAGAAAGCTAATGTCACTCTGCTTAGTAAGTGTGTTGACAATTTCCCTCCAAATTGGGTGGGCCTTAACCAGTAATCCACCACAATGCACGTAAACCGTCCAGGTATCCCAAATACATCCACCATATTGGATTTGAGCAAAGGTGAAACATCCAATCTTACATATCCAGCCTGCCACACTTTACCTCTGATGCGTTTTAAACATTTGCATCTCATCACTTTGGGCCCAAACGCTGCAGCGACAAGTGGCTCATTTCACTCCGACTGTGAGCGCGTTGTGTTGGAGCCCGTGCTGCAGCTGCTGAATCCAGTTTCACGAGAGCTGGCCGCCTTCCCGGGAAACCTTGTTGTTCATTTTTCATGATCGCAAAATTATGCTCCAGCTTTTTCATGCTAATTTTTCACCAAAGACAAGAAGAGGGAGCGACAGCCAGTTCTTGGATGTTGATTTTGGACCTAATACGTGACAAGCAGAGGTCAATTTAGTTTCACCACGTACCATAGAGACGTCCTGCTGTTTGTGTTATGCCTAATGGTCAGTGGTTGTGGCTACAGTGAGATGGTGGTTTATGGTATGATGAGCTCATAGTAGGAAGTTTATGCATGTATCACATTAACACATGCTGCACCTGTTTCTTTTTGTCTTTCTTACTGGCAAAATAGACATCTTGTATAAAGTTAAAATGTTGGGTATGACTTTTGGTATTTTTTTTCTTGGTTTGTGTCTTTTTTTTTTTTTTTATATATGTTCCTCGCATAGGTGATTAAAGTCAGTAATATTTATCAATGCAAACAGGGAAAATGGCAATACTTACGGGTGCAAATTTTAACCTAAAAGCCATGTTTGAATAAAGGCTTTTTAATTATTCTCTAAACAGAGTGCCTTGGATCTTTTGTCTGTGGGAATTTTCTACTCATATAATTTTCTGCCACAATTCATACCCACATAGACAATTTTCTCTTTTTGCAATATAAAAATGTTAAATAATAGTCAAAAAGGTCTGAGGCTCTGTTTCTTACTTGTAAAATAGAAAGGACTTCTACTTCATCACTAAACAGAGTGCCTCAGACCTTTTGACTGCTTTTAAAGGTTTTCCAAAGTAAGTTTCATATATTATTTTACAATCATGGTGATTTTGTTTTAGACATTCAAAATCCTCTGAAGTACAATTTTTTCTGTATTTTGCTCATAAAAGATGATATTACTGAGTGTTGTGTGTTGTGTGTTGCAGAGGTGAAGGAGTACGAGCCTGCATACGGCTCTAAGGTGCGGGAGCACCCCTGTGTGGAGAGCATGAAGGACAATGTTCTGAGGGACAGAGCGCGCCCCGAAATACCCGACACATGGCTCCGGCATCAAGTACGAAACACAAGAACTTATCAGAGAATGTTGTGTAGTTTACCAATTGCTGAAATTCTGTTCTGAGAAGAATCATTTTACATTTTGTCCATTGCAAATTGCAATATTGAGCTAAAACGGCTTGATAATAGAAACAGAGCACCCTACACCCATGTGACAAATTTGATTGAAGTCTCCATTACGACAGGGAAGAAACTGTGGTAATGAATGGCAACGAGCCTGAAATGACACTTTTGAGTTTATCTTTTCCTTTAATGAAATAACAATGCATCTTCAAAACTAAACACATTAAACTTTAGCGACCCTCACCTGGCACAAGTGTGCTTTTTAAATCTGCAAAATCTTGACATCTGAATTACTCGGCAAATGTTTATAAGAAATTCTCTTTATTATAGAATCCTGTATGTATTTTAGTGTTACCAATATTGAGAAAAAACTTGAGGATTTAACGATTATTCATGATTATTATGTGTGAAATCTCGTCTAATTTCTCACCTTTGTGACCAGCTTTATGAAATGGAACTTTCTGAATGACAAAAATGTGATAAAAAAAGTACTTTTTATTTAGAGTTTTTTTTTTTTTTTTTTTAATATAGATTGCATTAAAACCACTCAACTTGGCTTCTAAAATAGTCACTATCATTACTTTTTAGTTCTTACAATTATATTTTGACCCAAATAATCACAATTATCAATTAAGCAAATAATCTTGACATTCCTAAAACCAGACAGGCAAGCTGGATGACACAATGCCAGCAGCAGGGCTCACATCGTCCTAGCTTTGTCCTAACATCGTCCTAACATTATCCTAACATCGTCCTAGCATTGTCCTAACATCGTCCTAACATTATCCTAACATCGTCCTAGCATTGTCCTAACATCGTCCTAACATTATCCTAACATCGTCCTAGCTTTGTCCTAACATCGTCCTAACATTATCCTAACATCGTTCTAGCATTGTCCTAACATCGTCCTAACATTATCCTAACATCGTCCTAGCATTGTCCTAACATCGTCCTAACATTATCCTAACATCGTCCTAGCTTTGTCCTAACATCGTCCTAACATTATCCTAACATCGTCCTAGCATTGTCCTAACATCGTCCTAACATCGTCCTAACATCATCCTAACATCGTCCTAACATTATCCTAACATCGTCCTAACATTATCCTAACATCGTCCTAACATTGTCCTAACATCGTCCTAACATTATCCTAACATTATCCTAACATCGTCCTAGCATTGTCCTAACATCGCCCTAACATCGTCCTAGCTTTGTCCTAACATCGTCCTAACATTATCCTAACATCGTCCTAGCATTGTCCTAACATCGTCCTAACATCATCCTAACATCGTCCTAGCTTTGTCCTAACATCGTCCTAACATCGTCCTAACATTGTCCTAACATTGTCCTAACATTGTCCTAACATTGTCCTAACATTGTCCTCACATCGTTCTAGCATTGTCCTAACATCGTCCTAACATCGTCCTAACATCATCCTCACATCGTCCTAACATTATCCTAACATCGTCCTAACATCGTCCTAACATTATCCTAACATTATCCTAACATCGTCCTAGCATTGTCCTAACATCGCCCTAACATCGTCCTAGCTTTGTCCTAACATCGTCCTAACATTATCCTAACATCGTCCTAGCATTGTCCTAACATCGTCCTAACATCATCCTAACATCGTCCTAGCTTTGTCCTAACATCGTCCTAACATCGTCCTAACATCGTCCTAACATCGTCCTAACATTATCCTAACATCGTCCTAACATCGTCCTAACATCATCCTCACATCGTCTTAACATCGTCCTAGCATTGTCCTAACATTATCCTAACATCGTCCTAGCATTGTCCTAACATTGTCCTAACATCGTCCTAACATTGTCCTAACATCGTCCTAGCATTGTCCTAACATCGTCCTAACATTATCCTAACATCGTCCTAGCTTTGTCCTAACATTATCCTAACATTATCCTAACATCGTCCTAGCTTTGTCCTAACATTATCCTAACATCATCCTCACATCTTCCTAGCATTGTCCTAACATCGTCCTAACATCATCCTAACATCATCCTCACATCTTCCTAGCATTGTCCTAACATCGTCCTAACATCATCCTCACATCGTCCTAGCTTTGTCCTAACATCGTCCTAACATCGTCCTAACATTATCCTAACATTGTCCTAACATTGTCCTAACATTATCCTCACATCGTCCTAGCATTGTCCTAACATTGTCCCCTTCTTTCCACAGGGTGTGGTTGTGATCTGTACCACCATAAACGAGTGCTGGGACCACGACCCAGAAGCACGTCTCACGGCTCACTGTGTGGCCGAGCGCATCTACGAGCTGGAGGACCAAGTGGACAAGATCTCCTCACGCAGCTCCTCCAACGAGAAGATCCCCGAACCGGAGCTCAAACTGCCCATAGAGGTGGACATCCCGGGCGAGACCAAGATCATCGCGCTGCAGGACATCATCGCTGTGGACTGCTCTGTCTCTGATGAGAAGCAATAAGCCCCAATGACATACGAGAAACTGCAAAAAGAGACTTACTACTTGGGTTGATTTGTCTGGATTTGGAGTTTGGAGTTGTTTAAAGTGGATATTATTACTTTTGCTCGGTGGGATAGAACCTGTAGTGTATGTTTATCATAGTTTTACATCAGTCAAGTAAAATAATGTTGAATATTACAGGACGTAGAGCTGAGTTTTAAACAGAATCCCCCTGTCTATGTCATCAAAAAGCGACTTTCCATCCATAATGCAGGAACAATTTACATTTTTAAAAATACAGCAAAAGATAACATTTTCGGACAGCTGAAACCATCATTTAACTAAATAGTGATGTCATCGGGTATTATTATTTGTCAAATCATAACTATTGTGTAATTTTGATGGATTTTGGCCCTTCACCAAAATTGTCAGACTGGGGGTAAATAGGCAAACTGATTAGTAAAGTCTTAAATATAATCATGTTTTAATGAAATGTATAGTCTAACCAGTCATATGCACTTTAAGTTTAAACGCATTTAAGATAAGATAAGATAATCCTTTAATATCCACACAAGGGGAAATTTCGTTGTTACAACGCAGCTGAACAGGAGGAAAGGACAGATTATAGGAAGTTTCAAAAAAACACACTCTTAATAGAACTCTTGGGAAATAAAATAAAAAAATAAAAAGATAAAGATAAAAATAATTTTATAGCTGAGACTGTATGACTAAACAAAATATATTTTTTCCTCATACTCCATTTGCAGATACATTTCTTTAAAATGAAAAACGTAAACCAATCTGAAGCTAATAAGTAACTAATAAATAACAATAGCACATCTAGGCGGTACCTTGTTGCAGTCTGGACACTTGTAGATGTGGTGACTAGGAGTTGATCTCCAGGACAATGAATGAGCCACAGAGTGTTAATACATTTTCAGGACTGCTTTATTCTGAAGCCACAAACTCAAAGCGCTAACAAGCCAAAGAAAACTGGAAGCTTCCAAAACATTTGAAATAGGTCAATACTAAAGCTGTCACGTGTATTGCTTTTGTGTTTCTTAATCTTTATTACTGATATTCTTTTAAAATGCAGTACATATCATGCTTTCGGGTTGTTTTCACATTTTGGAATGTGATCATGTGGGGTTGGAGCCAGCCTTGTATTTCCATGAGGTATTTCCATAATATAGATTTATATATTGATGGAATCACAATTTACTTAACATAGTGCCTTTTTGGTGACGGGTCGGGCTCTTCCAGGGCAAGCAGCAGAGGATATCTTTACATCATCAACAGGGCAATAAGTATTGAACCAAAGACAGTCGAGTGCACTTTACCTGCGCCTTTCACGTGTTATTTAAGTGAGCTTGGGCCTTACCTTTTTGTGCCTAACGTTGAGCCAAACTTCCCGCTGCAGTGACACTTCGTGGCCTCACTGAGAGAATGAGTTGAATGTTTTGTGTTTTTAAGCAGTTGTTTGCCAGACAAACAAGCAGTGTACAGATGTACAAAACAAAAGGGAAAGTTAAGCCTTCCACTTATTGTATGAATGCAAATATTGAAAGCTTTATAAAAAAATATTTTTTAAAAATACTTGTCTATATTTAGACAAATATAGGAGAGTGCCAAAGTTGTGCCTTATATACCATCATTATGTGTTATATGTAAAATACTGTAAATTGTGTATTAAATAAAACAAATATTTGAGTATATACAATTAATTGTGTCAAGCTGTTTATGGTTTTACGTTTTGAAATAAAAATGACACGAACACAAGGATGGTTTGAACATCACTGAAAATGTACACTTTTTTCAGCTAAAGTGTTACAGCTTTGACGCTAAAGCAAAGTTAACAATGTTTAATTTTACTCAAACTGTTTTTGCAATCAAAATACTGTATGTGCATAACTTTACCTCAAAGTATTTCTATTCCAGCAGCTCATATATGGTTTATGTCCTTTTACTGCCTGCTATTCTCTCCTCTCTGCTTCCTGCTGGCCTCTGTAGGAATGCCAGAGGAAGTGCACCGCCCCACACAATGTCCACACAACTTCTGCCTCTGAGTTTGACGGTGGTGAAGGAATAAAACTTTATTTAAAACGCAGATGACGGGGGTGAGATCCGGGTGAGCTTAGACAGACAAACCCAAACAACTCTATCTCTATGTTTTTCTGCTCCACATGTGGCCAAGTCCTCTTTGCCTCTTCACATCAGCCTGGAAACCTACCACTGAGATGTACGGCTATTACATATCCACGCCTACATTTTCTTAGCAGTTATGAAATACTGTGCCATTTTAAGTCCGATGTATAGTACAGTACCACATGAAATATTCCTAGATCAGCTTTCATAAAACAGTGTTGAGATGGTTTGCTCACTTTTGGGTCAATTCTCTTGTTTCTGGATTCCAAAAAACATATTAAAAACAATAAAAATACAGTTTAAAAAATCAAAATAATCTAATAAATATTAGTGCCAAATATCTTATTTTAAATATTGAAGAGAAAATATCTGAATAAATTAGTGATAATATTGAAACTACTTCTATGTAAAGTATAATTACCGGTACATGAATTACATAAATACATAAATCACTTATAAAATACTCTAATTTAGCCCCTCCAGTTTAGTCTCCAGAAAGCACACAGGGCGGTTCTGGACTACCATAGCTGTAATGTGTATATTTTTTCCTATTTTGTTTGTTTAGTGTTGATGTAAGATCTAGTACAAAATAGGGCTCGCTTATTGTTTTGTCTCCTTTCGGTCCCTCTGAAGAATCTCATTCTTGCTCTGTGTATTTAACAGTGGAAGAAGTATCAGTGCAGATACATGAGCAAAACATTTCACAAAAATTTTGAGAATGATTAGAGTCAACTATAGTGATTTTGTTAAAAGATTCACTTTTTGGAAAGAAAATAGTAATCAATGTATGAAAGAAAAGTTGCATTATACCAGCACACCGTTTCATGTTTTAATCGTTTAAGCCACTCAGTCCCTTTGCTAAATTAGTCTGCACAAGTAGAAAGTGCAGCACTTAAACAGCTGGAGTGGGCCCTTTATTATGTGCTGTGGCCTGGACCTGTGCTCAAAGCAGTGACTCAGACACAATGTGGTGTAGACATTCTTTAAAACCAGAGTTTGTACCATACGACTGTAATGACAGGCTTCGGTGTCCCATAGACCAACCATGACCTATGCATACACCGGCCCCTTCTGAACATGGCTATTTCCATCTATAAACTGCAGATTGCTTCCCCTGCTTGACCTTTGTTGGGGTATTTTTGGCTTTCCTTAGCACAACCATACTAAGTTTCCAATCATTTATAGGTGCTGCTAGTTTGTTTTCAGTGATAAATTGTGGCTGAAAAGCAGCGTCTTGTGGAGTTGGAGCAGGTTCAGTCCAGATGTGATGCACCTGCAGCTCTGTGTGTGTGGCATTAAGGCTTTGTGCTTTCATCTATTGTTTACTGGAGTTGCTATGGAGGAGAAGATGACCTGATGCTGCTTGGAAATTGGCTTGGCTTTTAAATTCAACATATGCCATATTTGGGCTTTGAGTGGAAGTATAGAGCGGTGATCTATTACAGAGCTTCCAAAATACTATCTTTACAAATACACACAGTGAGCTAGACAGAAGATATCCTAATAAAACAGAGCTTATCTATAAATGGCATTAGCATTATTATATGTTCAGTATGTTATGTTTATCTATCTTCATACATCAGAACTGGTTTAGTAGAGAAATACAGAATTATCCTTTTTAATGCAACCCTGCCACCGTGTGGACAATGGTAGAACTGCACCAGAGACGTCCTGCGCTGTCCTCAAGTCCTTTCACGTTCCATTCTAACACAATTACTGTCACTAAAAGTGTAATATTTTGCTAAAATGTTACTTATCGTAAATGTATTAAACAGCTTAGGTTTATTTATTTCAATATAATATTTGTATAATATTATTTTAAATAAATATGGGCACTTTAATCAATTTGACACAACCCAAATCATTAAGTATTAAAAATAATATATTCCACAAAATGTGGTCAATTATTAAAACAAAGGGGTCAGTTATATATCTGGGTTTTAGAATGAGGTGGACAAAGGACTGTTGACATAGCAAGTAACAATTGGAAACAAAATATGATATATTTAGATGAATATAAGAGGAAACTGAAACCCATACACAGCGTTGCAGTAGTGACACTTTGTGCCTTCCACTATAGAACTGCCACTAACTGTGTGCCACTAAGAGTGTAACGTTATACATTTAGGACTCAAGGTGCAGACCTGGCTCTATGTGCATCAATTTATGTGAAAAATGTAAGTGTGTAACAGGTGTCCAAAGAACCTGGGGCAGGAACAGTGTGAACACAGAAAAGAAGCAAAGAGCTTTGTGCAGAAAGACATGAAGCTAATAATAGAGGAGCAGTGAACAAGGCCTAAGACCCCAAACAGAAGGTCAGCTTTTTACGGATATTTCAACTACATCATTTTATGTTGAGACATTGAAAATGCAATATTTTCTTCTTAACATCTTTGTGATTGGTGCATCTCCACTTCAAACAAATATATGTTATGTACAGAAAGTGAAATACTTGAATGCTTCAGGGGGTATTATAATCCATGTCTAGTGAAAAGGATCCAAAATACAAAACCTTCTGAATTTTGGATCCTTTGTTTCAGTTTATAGACAGAACCTGTGTTTTTACACCTAAACAAACCTGTCCATAGGTTTCAGAGTGATGAAGGAGTGCCTAGCAACTGCTCAGGTGAATACTACCATTGTGTCCTTGGGCAAGGCCGCCTCGCCCCCAGTGTCTGCATAAATCTGGTGTGTGAATGGTGGACTGGTTCCTTGATGTAAAGACGGCAGAAAAGCGCTTCATAAATGTTAAACAATACAATTTAACTAAGAGAAATCTGCAGGTTCAACATTTGTGATAATAGCAAAGTCCAATATAAAGAGGGAAAACCATGAGGTTATGCCAAATCCTACAATGTGATCACAACTTATTCTACATAAAACATGTAGAATAATGAAGAAGAATGATGTTTAGAATGGGAAACAGACGGGAATCAGATTGTCCTTGTGCTCAGGTGTGTGAGTGGGTGTCTCCGGAGCGCCAAAGCAGAGGTTGGACCTGGATCTGGGAGACACTGGAGAGTCTGAGATGTCTGAGCGGCTGCAGAGGTGCAGGGACATCATCTAATACAGCGTCAAGACGAGTACAGCATTAATACACCACTAATAACATATATAACATATATAACATACATACTGTATATACCTTATTTTCACCACCTCACGTTTTTAGTCAGATCCAAGCCGGGATAGCGCCTTCTTCCACTGTGGCCAGCTTCATCACTGAAGCCATCAAGCCCAAGGCTGTGAGTGTTGCCTTCTATAATAATCGTATTATTAAGTTTGTGAGTAAGTTTGGTTTACAAAAGAACAAAATGTAAACATATCAATGTTATAGGCTTCTAAAAAGCATCTACACTCTGATTTGAGATAAAACATTGTTTTGACTCTCATCCAAGAGTCATTCTTAATCTGTGGATCTAGTCTGAGAACTCAGATTTATCCCACTCTGAGTAAGCCCTGCTCACCGGGCTGAACCTCCTGTTTTTCTATTTGTTTACACTGTAAGTTTCATCTGACACTAATCTTCTTTTGTTACCTTAACAACCCTGTAATGGGACTGAAATCCTATTGTTAATCTATCTTGTGTTATTATGTGTTTTGCCCAGATCCTCGTGTTCACTCTGGTAGAACAGCCTGTGCTGAAAAAGATGATTGATGTGATTGGAGGGGAAGATGGAGATGGCATCTTCAACCCAGGTAAAAGCAAGCAAAATAATGTTTTTTGGGCAATAGACACTGAACATGAAGTTGTTGTGCTATTTCTGAGGCAGGTGTGTCTAATACGGGCGCTTTAAAGAAAATGATTTATTTGGAGCAAAACGTCTGGTCGTCTTCACTTTACAGGATGTTTAAAGATTTAAAACAACACAACCATAAGTTACTTTCTGGTTCATGGAAATGTGTGTGTCCTTTCTTTTCTTACTCAGGCACAAAAAGTAAATAAGTAAAACCACTGTATCAAGGGATAGAATAGTCCCTAATGCTTTGGAAGGACTAATGTTGGAAGCTAAACGTGAGGTAAGACAAAAGAGGTTATTAACGTTTGACTCCCTCAAACAGGTGGCAGACATTTGTGAGACGTTTGGGCTGCGGCTGCATGTCCATGTAAGAAAACATCTATTTTGTCATTTAAAGCAGTGTGAGAATGACTAATGTAAGTCTTCTCTCTTTTAGGCGTGTTGGGGGGGCAGCCATTCTTTCTCAGACACAAAGACCTGGTAAAAGGCATTCACAGGTAAGTAAACAGTAAACTATTTCAGGTAGATGTTATTATTTTATTGCTTGTGCTGTATAGGGTGGATTTTGTAGCGTGGGACCCCCACGTTCCGCTTTCTTGGTCCGAGATAAAACTGTAAGTTACATTATTTCATTGTGTAAATGTCACAATTATCAATCCTAATAAATAAGAGTTAATCGTTAATTTACTGAAGGTACAAAGAGGTACAGCCCACATGGCAACAGGGGTGCGATTGGACATCACACAACCCCAGTGAAAGCCGGTTTGACTCTTGCCCCAGCGCATGCTGGGCCTCTGTCTCTGGGAAAGACATGTTATGTTACAAATAAACACTTGTAGTTTATCATGTTGGTTTATGTCTTTTATTACGTCTCCTGCAGCGCTGCTACTCAGCAAAAGCCTCTTGCATCTTCCAGCAGGACAAGTTCTACAATTGAGACAAGTCGACCGGAGCAGAGAGTGGAGAGTGCACTCGCCATGGCACAGTCAGTGGCACACATACAAATACAGGCTAAAGGCAAGGAAGGAAACAGAGGGATTTTGACTTTTGATAAAGGTTGGAATGAATGGATGAATGGATTCGGTTTTATTTATTTTATTTTACCTTTATTTGACCAGGGAAAACATTAAGATAACTGTTATTTACAATGTTATTTACAATGTTATTTACAATGTTGACCACCTGGATAATGTTCTCTCTGCATGTTAAAAGCAAGTGATTACCGGTACATTTAATATGATGTCATACAATTTAGTTTGTATTTATCAAATATTTGAGGGTGAAATTCACAAAACAATAATGGAATAATTTGTCTTCATTTTTCCAAGCCTGAACATGCAAACATTTGCTTCTGGTACATACTTGTGTCTGAAAAATCTCCCAGACGGCCCTGAACTCTTTAATTCTCCTTATTTTGGAGCTATTTTTATAGAAAAAAATAAATGAATCATGTGACTTGATTGCTTTCAAACAGCTTAGACTCATGGACAAAACTAGAATGTTTTCTATTTTAAAGTGTAATCAAAAATTGAGTCCTAGTGATTAAAATAATGACAAGAAACCAACCAACAAAAATTAGACTGCACTTTTCATTGGTCTCATTATCTCAGGGAAGAACTTTGCTTTCCCTCTCCTTGAACCGACACCTTAACGTGGTGGAGGGGTTTGAGTGCCCGAATGATCCCGGGAGCTATGTTGTCGGGGGCTTCATGCCCCTGGTAGGGTCTCCCAAGGCAAACAGGTCCTAGGTGACGGGTCAGACAAAGATCGGTTCAGAAGCCTCTTATGACGACGACACGAACAAGGCCGTTTACGTCGCCCGGATCGGCGTCACCGGGGCCCCATCCTGGAGCCAGGCCTGGGATGGGTGCTCCATGGCGAGCGCCTGGTGGCCGGGTCTTACCCCACGGGGCCCGGCCGGGCACAGCCCGAAAGAGCGACGTGGGGCCGCCCTCCCGTGGGCCCACCACCCGCAGGAGGATCCATAAGGGGCCGGTGCAGAGAGATCTGGGCGGCAGTCGACGGCAGGGGCCTCGGCGACCAGATCTCCGGACACAGAGACTAACTCTGGGGACATGGAATGTCACCTCGCTGGGGGGGAAAGAGCCTGAGCTTGTGCGGGAGGTTGAGCGATACCGACTAGATATAGTCGGCCTCACCTCCACGCACAGTTTGGGCTCTGGAACCCATCTCCTCGAGAGGGGCTGGACGCTCTACTTCTCTGGTGTTGCCCGCGGGGAGAGGCGGCGGGCTGGTGTGGGCTTGCTGATAGCCCCTCAGCTCAGCCGCCACGTGTTGGAGTTTACCCCGGTGAACGAGAGGGTCGCGTCCCTCCGCCTTCGGGTGGGGGACAGGTCTCTCACTGTTGTGGCGGCCTACGGGCCGAACAGCAGTGCAGAGTACCCGGCCTTCTTGGAGTCCTTGGGAGGGGTACTGGACAGTGCACCGACCGGGGACTCCGTTGTTCTACTGGGGGACTTCAACGCCCACGTGGGCAATGACAGTGACACCTGGAGAGGGGTGATCGGGAAGAACGGCTTCCCCGATCTGAACCCGAGCGGTGTTCAGTTATTGGACTTCTGTGCTAGCCACGGATTGTCCATAACGAACACCATGTTCAAGCACAAGGGTGTCCATCAGTGCACGTGGCACCAGGACACCCTAGGCCGGAGGTCAATGATCGACTTAGTTGTCGTGTCATCAGACCTCCGGCCGCGTGTCTTGGACACTCGGGTGAAGAGAGGGGCAGAGTTGTCAACCGATCACCACCTGGTGGTGAGTTGGATCCGCTGGCAGAGGAGGAAGCCGGACAGACTTGGCAGACCCAAGCGCATTGTGAGGGTCTGTTGGGAACGTCTAGTGGAGCCCTCTGTCAGTAGGGTATTCAACTCGCACCTCCGGGAGAGCTTCTCCCATGTCCCGGGGGAGGTTGGGGACATTGAGTCCGAGTGGACCATGTTCTCCGCCTCCATTGTTGATGCGGCTGCTCGGAGCTGTGGTCGCAAGGTCTCCGGTGCCTGTCGTGGCGGCAACCCCCGAACCCGGTGGTGGACACCGGAAGTAAGGGATGCCGTCAGACTGAAGAAGGAGGCCTATCAGGCCACTCTGGCTTGTAGGTCTCCGGAGGTCATCGACGGGTATCGGCAGGCCAAGCGAGCCGCGGCTCGTGCTGTCGCAGAGGCAAAAACCCGGGCCTGGGAGGAGTTCGGGGCCTGCTGACCTCAACTGGGGATGTCGTCGGACGGTGGAAGGAATACTTTGAGGATCTCCTTAATCCCTCAGTCACGTCTTCCGAAGAGGAAGTGGAGACCGGGGACTCGGTGGCTGGCTCATCCATCACCCAAGCTGAAGTCACTGAGGTTGTTCGCAAACTCCTCGGTGGCAGGGCTCCGGGGGTGGATGAGATCCGCCCTGAGTACCTAAAGTATCTGGATGTTGTAGGACTGTCTTGGTTGACACGTCTCTGCAACATCGCGTGGCGTTCGGGGACCGTGCCTCTGGACTGGCAGACCGGGGTGGTGGTCCCTCTGTTCAAGAAGGGGGACCGGAGGGTGTGTTCCAACTACAGAGGGATCACACTCCTCAGCCTCCCGGGTAAGGTCTATTCCAAGGTACTGGAGAGGAGAATCCGACCGATAGTCGAACCTCGGATTCAGGAGGAGCAGAGTGGTTTTCGTCCCGGTCGTGGAACACTGGACCAGCTCTATACCCTCCATCGGGTGCTCGAGGGTTCATGGGAGTTTGCCCAACCAGTCCATATGTGTTTTGTGGATCTGGAGAAGGCTTTCGACCGTGTCCCTCGGGGTGTCCTTTGGGGGGTGCTCCGGGAGTACGGGGTCCGGGGCCCTTTGCTCAGGGCTGTCCGGTCCCTGTATGACCGGAGCAGGAGCTGTGTTCGCATTGCCGGCAGTAAGTCAGACCTGTTCCCAGTGCATGTTGGACTCCGCCAGGGCTGCCCTTTGTCACCGGTTCTGTTCATAATTTTTATGGACAGAATTTCTAGGCGCAGTCAGGGGTCGGAGGGTGTCCGGTTTGGGGACCACAGGATCTCATCTCTGCTGTTTGCAGACGATGTTGTCCTGATGGCTCCATCAAACCCGGACCTGCAACATGCACTGGGACGGTTTGCAGCCGAGTGTGAAGCGGCTGGGATGAGAATCAGCACCTCCAAATCCGAGGCCATGGTTCTCGACCGGAAAAAGGTGGCTTGCCCTCTCCAGGTGGGTGGGGTGTCCTTGCCCCAAGTGGAGGAGTTCAAGTATCTCGGGGTCTTGTTCACGAGTGAGGGAAGGATGGAGCGTGAGATCGACAGGCGGATCGGTGCAGCGGCTGCAGTGATGCAGTCGCTGCATCGGACCGTTGTGGTAAAGAGGGAGCTGAGCCGAAAGGCAAAGCTCTCTATTTACCGGTCGGTCTACGTTCCTACCCTCACCTATGGTCATGAGCTTTGGGTAGTGACCGAAAGAACAAGATCGCGGATACAAGCGGTCGAAATGAGTTTCCTCCGCCGTGTGGCTGGGCGCTCCCTTAGAGATAAGGTGAGGAGCTCGGCCACACGGGGGGAGCTCGGAGTAGAGCCGCTGCTCCTCCATGTCGAGAGGAGCCAGCTGAGGTGGCTCGGGCATCTGTTGCGGATGCCTCCTGGGCGCCTCCCTCGGGAGGTGTTTCAGGCATGTCCCACCGGGAAGAGGCCCCAGGGAAGACCCAGGACACGCTGGAGAGACTATGTCTCTCGGCTGGCCTGGGAACGCCTCGGGATCCCCCCGGAGGAGTTAGAGGAAGTGTCTGGGGAGAAGGAAGTCTGGGAGTCCCTGCTCAGACTGCTGCCCCCGCGACCCGGCCCCGGATAAAGCGGCAGAAGATGGATGGATGGATGGAAGAACTTTGCTTTAGCCAAGATGTAAATCATGCCATGCAATGTTTTGTCAGACAATTAAGGATCAATGAGGAGTTAAGTATTTTCCTGATTACTGCAGTTTGTACCCTTTATTTTCAGTAGGTGGCGCCAGTGAAAAGGAAAGGCAGTATCATGCTGAAGTACCTCTAGGACAAACCAAACTTCATCTGTCACATCAGCAGAGACGACCTCCTGGACCAGATGCACCAGCTCGGCGAGGACTTGTACATTTGGAAATTTCAATATTGTACAGAATATTACAAATATGGACATGAATGCATGTCATGTACTTGGGTTGGAGTGATTGCATGTGTAGGTATACATGTAGATGTTATTTAAAGTGAATAAATAACTGACAAAAGATTTAAATTGCAAGTTGTATCTTGGATATATGTCTTGGTTGTGGACACATTAGATGCAGTGCCGTCTAATGTAAGAAGCTTTTGTTAGAAGTTGCAAATAATACAATTCCTACTTACAAAAATACGCAAAGCTGCATACAATAGAAAACTTTAATATTTCTAAAAAGATGCTCAATCATTAATACGTCCACATCTTTAGAATGTGAACACACTTTGACACAGGCCATGAATACACTATATTTATTTTCTACAACACAGATACAGATACTACTTATACATTCAGTAATGCACACTTGGCTAGACTATCGTACTGTTATGTTGATAAAAGATAGTTATAGTTGTAATATTTATTTCACAGATCTTGTCCCAAACGGTGGATCTCGTCCAACACAAAATCCATATCTTCAGTGGTGACCTGAGGACTTATAGTGATCATCCTGAAGAAGTTTGCCTTGTCCTTGTGAGTCTGGTACCCGACCATCAGACTGCCCCTCTTCACCATGCGCTCCTTTATCACTGGCGCCACCTACAGGACAACACATACAGTCACAGGGAAGAACCCAAACATTGTGCATTTTTTTCCTTCTGGGTATTTATTCCTAAAACACTTTATATTTGGCACAGTGATCAACCTTTAAAGTACATAATAGTTTGAATCTGATCAGACACTAATACCTTGGTGTAATACAAACATTTTATTGCCAGTTTAAGTTTTTACTTCTTAATCTATGTAAATCCGTCTCACACATGACACTGTGTAATTTGCTTATATCTTCTTTTTGTGTGATATACCTTGTGCAACTTGTTCCAAAAGTCAGCGCTGTCGGGGACATTTCTCAGACGTGGGGGAACATACCAGAAGCACACGTTGGCATATTCCGGCTGTAAACGATTGTTGTTATTTTTGTGTGAACATTGAAGAGTTATTGTATAAAGTAGAACATAATTATCGTTAGAGTTACCTCCATGACCAGGCGAAACCCCTTTTGAGCTTTGATCTGCTGTGTCAGATACCTGCAGGTAATAGCAGTTGTTTTCCAAGTTTAAGAAAGATGCAAAAAACACACAAATAAACCACTAAACACTTAAACTTTAGAATTGTATGCTTTGTGGAGATGACATTTATTGTCTTTCACTTCTAAAATGTATTGATAACCTCGACTTTAAATAATACTTGTCGTAACCTACACCAAAACAACCCATATTATGACTTAAATCCATGTTGATGTGATATATAAGGATTTACCGAATTTTAGAGACAGAAGTTTTTTATCCCACCCACAAAAACTGTGCAGCCGTTATAGCCAGTGAATCTGATTAGAAAATACATAACTGCTTAAAAAAAACTTAAAAAAAACATTAAAGCCAGCAGATGATTTTAAATTATGAGTTTCAATGTTGATAAATGGTTATGTGACCATTTTATGCCTATGACCTGGAAGCTTGCTTTTCTGAATAATGAGGTAAGAACACAAAACATTATCCTGACATTCTATCAGTAAATCAATCAATCAATCAATCAATGAATCGCTTGAATGAATCAAGTGCTTGGTGTTAAAAGCCAGTCTGAACATTGCCCTTCTATGTAGAGTGTATGTGTGTGTGTGTCACTGACTGTGCCATGGCGAGGGCACGCTCCACTCTCTGCCCCAGGCGGCTGGTGCCCAGAGCTTTCCACAGGAGCCAGATCTTGAAAGCGTCTGGTTTCCTGCTGCACTGGATGGACTTGTCTCCACAGTCAAAACTAACATCATAGAACTTGTCTTGCTGGAAGAGGTAGGCCGCTTTGGCTGAGTAACAGTGTTGTAGGAGACCCTAAAAAAAAAGATCATAAAATGTGAACGCTGAAACAAACTATTCAGTACAATAGAGAATGTATTGGTTTATTTCAATACAGGGACGGATACAAAAAACATTGACTAACTGTGGCTCCTGATGAATGCATCTCAGTGCGTATAGCTGGAGCTAATTCGCAGCACTTGTTCATACAAATACACTAAGAGGTATGTACATGAAAACATTAGAACATTAAACATGAGGGCAGTGCTGCTGCTGGCACATCTAAGATTGAGTTTCTTATACTAGATACTAAGTTTTGTCACAGATTTGAGATGAAGACGGAGCATATTCCACAGATTAGAACCCTTCACATAAAAGGCCTTTTGGGCGAAACATGTTTGACGAAAAGTCACTTTACAGTCTCCAGATAAGGCTGCTCTGGTGGACCTGACACAGCTCTGTATAAATACAGCTCAAAGGCTTTGGAGCCAAACCATTAACACATTTAAAAAACAATTTAAGAATACTAACGTTAATAACATTTGAGTATGATGACAAATTATGCTTTAATAAAATGTTACAGTGGTGGAATCTTAATGTTTTATGGTCAAACACCTTTAGAGCCCGGTTGTGAAGGCTTTTGATTGGCTTGAGCGTAGTCTGACTAATGACTGATATGAGAGTAACAAAGGTTTGGGTTGTAATCTGATCCAGCTTTGAAGTTGATAACGTTCCAAGAGGCTTTCTGAATTCCTGGTATAACCCAGGGTTAATAATTTGTGTTGAACAAATGTTGAAGGTTTGTGATACCAATCTTATTTGATTAGTTTATTGTCTTTTTTCTTGTCTAACAACTAAGTACTACATAGGCACCGTCTCTTTGTGAAGGTGATTTACCGTTTGGTCTCGAACCACAAAGACACAGCACTGCAGACAAGCCATCATCATCTTATGCTGGTTCCATGCCACAGAGTTGGCTCTAAAACAAACAACAAAAACAGACTTGGTAAGAGCTAACAGAAACACTTTGACTATAATTGTAGTTATAGTGAAAGAGGGAATGAGGGGATGAGGGGGTGAGGGGGTGAGGGGGTGAGGGGCAGGGTCCAGGTTCAGAGGTCAGTTCACTCATCTCTGGAGCAGCAGCAATATGACCACTCATTTTGGTTGATTAATCATGTTTTACGTCAGGTTATCACAATCCATTTTCAGACGTTTGTGTTACAAGACATTATTGTGTGAACCTGGAGAATAGCTGGTCAGACATTTTGGCAGAATTAGCAATTCCAAGTGTTTTTGCCTAATTGTATTTACTTTCATGCTCGTGACCAAAAATAGACACAAAACCCACACTTTAAAGCCTCACCACGTAACTACTACACAACTAAATTGAAAGTCGGTGTGATCCTTCATTTATTCCGGAGTGTTCCATTGTAGAAAAAGATTCAGTTCAACTGAATAATTTTCAACTAAATGAAAAGGCTTTATGTTATGTGTGGTTGTATTCACTTAAAAACATATAGGCTTACTGACTGTATTGGAAAACACATCAGTGTGTCTCATCCTCACATTACCGCAAAAGTTGCACGTAAAAGAATATATATATATATATATATATATATATATATATATATATATGTGCGCAAACTGCTGGTTTTAATGCGTTTGCAATGTTATATCATCTGGATCAAATAAATTTAGGCCTTGGCTACAGAGCCGCGGCGCGGTCAAATAGCCAAGCAGTTTCAGGAGCCGTGGCACGGCCATATAGCCTCATGGCTAACCCTAACCCTGACCCTAACCCTGACCTTAACCCGGCGCGGTCAAATAGCCCAGCAGTTTCAGGAGCCGCGGCACAAAATAGCCTAGCAGTTTCGGCCACGCGTCGCGGCTCTGTAGACACTCCCATAAATGTAAGACTCAGTTATATTTTTGAATAATTTACACTTAAATCAGCTAATCCCAATTGGTCTAGAATACATTTAGTTTATTCATAGTTCTTTGATTTTGAAGATTGATGACATTTTGTTGACAATATGGTCAATAATAAAACCAGGTTTTAAATTGATCCTGAGAGGGGTAATTTACTGGAAACTATTTACAAAACGAACTTTGAATGACGCAAATCGGACAAGAGATGTAAGCAGTGATACGTGCCGAAAAGCAGGGTTTCTTAAATATTTATAGATTTACTATTTATTATTTACCTGTAATGCATTACACAGTGACTCAATCAATTCTGCCGTTGTCACATCACAGGACGAGAGGAACATTGTGTTGTTAAAACACAAGCTAATCCATCAAGGTCCCTGTTTACTGGTGTTTACAGGTTTCTTTACTGTAGACGTGGCATTCACACCTCCTGGTTTGGTATAAAATGTGTGTTTGCTGTTTTAACTTCACTGAGGGACAGATGGAACTCTGGGAGATTTGTTTGTGTCTCGTGCACACTTGTCAAATTTAATAAATCATCATGGTTGGACTAAAGACAATAGAAAATCCATAGCCTTTCGACAAACCTGACACGTAACTTGGGAGGGCCTATCGCTATGGTGATGTTATTTTGATTTGCCTTTTTTACATTTTCATGACATATTTGGCTTTTTGAGTAAAACCAGTCCTAAACAAGCTCTATATTAATATCAAGAAACTCCATCTGACTCACGCAAACATGCCCTAGGACGTCTTTGAGTCAAGAGAAGATGGACAGATGTTACCTGTGGATGCCTTTTACCAAGTGACTGTGTTTCTTGGACAAGAGAGCAGCTCCTCCCCAACACGCCTGCCACAGTGAAGAAAGTATTATATAGTTAACACAATAAGAAGAGATTTATTGATGAACAAAAATGTACAGTGCTTTTCTCTCACGTCCACATGCAGCCAAAGTCTGTACTTCTCACAAATGGCCACGATCTGATCAATGGGGTCGAACGCTCCCAGGACAGTGGTGCCTGCTGTGGCATTCACCATAAAGGGTCGTGCTCCCTGGAAACACGGGTAATAAGAAGTTAGATTTGTGCATTCACTCATCTTGGTAAGACTTGAAATCTTACTCTAAAACAAACCAATATATTGCACAAAACTTGAAAGAAATAAAGTTGACTTTCAAACCTCTGATTTGGCCTTCAATATCAGTTCCTCCAAACTACTAGGGATCATCTTTCCCCTGGAAAACAGAAAAAGGTCATTTGTTTGAAGCACTAGATTCAGCCTCATATTTTTCTTTAATTTTGCTTACCTTTTATCAGATGGGACCACATAAACATTACTGGTGCCAATGCCCAAAAATGCTGCAGCTTTGGTAATTGAGTAATGACACTAGAATAGAGATTCATGTTCCAACATGACTGTGCACAGTTTTGTGTTTGCACTATGATAAGATCATAATATAGCTGTTACTCCTCCCATACCTCCTGCGACGAGAAGAGGACCAGTCGAGGACAAGCGGACATGCCGAGCTCTTTGATCTCGGGACAGTGGTGAAATCTGGCCAAGTTTATGGCGTACATGTTGGACATAGACCCACCTAGGACAAGGTAAGACCCACCTGAATCTTTATCTATTTCATGTGAAATCTTCCCTGGTTGCAATAGAGTTTCTGTTACCTGCATTGAAAATTCCATCTCCATCTTTCCATCCGATTACTTCAATCAGCTTCTTCAATACAACCTTCTCCATCAGAGTGAAGACTGGGGCCACTTCATAAGTGTAGCTGGGTTTATGATAAAGTGCATACACAGTTATTAAAATGGATTTTAAAATGAGTTTATGTTTCCTTACATGCTGGGTTTGAGGGCCTCTGTAATGAAGCTTGCAGCCGTAGAGTAAGGCTCCATACCTCCATACAGCTGGTTGAAGAAACGAGGGTGGGCTGCAGAAAAGGTAAGGAGAAAAGAGGACTACAGGAATCCCAACCGTTTAGAGTTACTTACAACGTCTCTCTATACCTTGCATCACTTAAAGGAATAATAGAGGATTTTTTGCCATTTTGAGAGCTCAAGCGACTGTTGGTCCCTTTTTTTTAAATGCGCATGTGCACACTCACCCCCCACCATCCTGTTGTTTCCGAGAGGCCGCCATCAAATCTCGTGCAGAAGCAGCCCCGCTGCTACTTGTGTGTTTGTTTAATAGCGCCACGGATCCCATCTTTTGTCTCAGATTTCCGTCTCTTCTGAGTTCGAACACAGTCTTTCACTGTCGTCATTTTGTGCTGTACACTGAAGGAACTCGCTAAACACACACCGGCATATCAACCACACATGCGCAGCCAGAGAAACGTGCTGCTATCCTGGAAACGAGGCTGCAGGTGTGCAGTAGGACACAGGGAATGATTTACATGTGGGAGAACTACTTGGCTGTCCACGCCTAGAGGAAATGAGACTCAAAAATCCTCTATTATTCCTTTATTATTCGACCCATACCCCTGTTATTACATCTACCTTTCTGAAACATATTTTAAAGTCATGTCCACACGTGTCATGTGGTAATAAACTGAATAAAGCATAGTCTTATGGAGGACGTAGGCTCTGGCTGAAAAAGAGAATATCAAAACCTTTCTGTACCCGTCTTAACGCTGTACTTGATGACGTCCCTGCACCGCTGCAGCAGCTTCTCCTCAGACTCTCCAGTGTCTCCAAGATCCAGGTCCAACCTCTGCTGCAGCTGCTCCGGAGACACCCACTCACACACCTGAGCACAGGTTTGAAGGTGTTTATGTGAATTCAAACATGGCATGATTATCATGTATATACAATTCAATTGGAGTAACATTGGCACAGTATAATGAGTCCAAAGCATGTCTGTATTATAAAAGAAAACTGATTAATATGTTTTTTTGTAAAGAAAGCTGAAGCTGAACTAAAATGACTGCACTTGCCTTCTCTGATCGGTCGGTGGCGCTCTTCACTGCTTCCTCCAGGATCAGAGCCATGGACTTCTGTAGGAACCTCTCTGCTGACTTCACGTCCAGAGTGGGTTTATCCAGGCACAATGCTTCAGGGGTGTCCATAAAGAATTAGTAGAGTATGTCAGATATATAATTCAAAGAACAGTGAGTTCTGTATTACTGAAGTCCTGTATCTGTAAATTCTCTCAGTTCTTTGTCTTAATTGAGAGTCTTGTCAAAGTCATTGTCAAAAAGCTAGCTATGTAAATCAAATAAATGCTATCAGGTCTTGGTTTTGATCATTGTATTCATAAAAACAAAATCTACAAAATGCATTACAGTCCATCTACCTTGTGTATTGGGAACTGGAGTAGACTGTGTGTTAGGAACTGGAGTAGACTCCATGTCAGGAACTGGAGTAGACTCCATGTCAGGAACTGGAGTAGACTTCATGTTAGGAACTGGAGTAGACTTCATGTTAGGAACTGGAGTAGACTTCATGTTAGGAACTGGAGTAGACTTCATGTAAGGAACTGGAATAATAGACTCCATGTCAGGAACTGGAATAGACGACATTATTTTCTTCTCACTCAATCCTCGTCTTCTGAACTATTCTGAAGAACAAAAAAGATGCAAATGTTAGTTGTACATACAGTCAACATTTGACTCCATCCAAAGGTTAAATAAAATCAGACAGACCTCAAATGTTTCTCAGGTCAAACCATTAAGAAGGAAATGACTGGTCCTGCCTTTAGGGGGTGTGGACATCTACCAGTGGGCTGTCAGACTCTAGGGCCACTGGGTGCATTCATAATGAATGATCATTGTGTTTTACTGTCTGCATTATGACTAAATGATTTTTGAACTTTAGTGTTAATTTTTCGACTGAGAACGGAACGGAGGGGGACAGAACAGCAGCAGGAAGAGCAGGAGAAGACATGCTCTTTAGAATCTTAAGTTTAGATTGTGATCAATGAAATATTGTCCTCTTATGAAAGAAAAAAGGGTATTGTTGTGCAATAAAACATCTGTAATGGAACAAATGCAAGATAGATACGTTTGCTGCCTATGCTCTGGAACATTCCAGGCAAAGCAATGCAAGCATCTCCATAGAGACAAGCAGGTAGCGGATCCCCAGAAAATGTGAATTAAAGCACCTTTAATATTAATTGGATTAGTTCTTTCTCTATTCTGCTCAGTCGGCTCCAGTCTGCTCAGCTAATATGTTTCAATTGACATATGACTATTTTACTAAATAGGCTCAACAATAAGTGCATACATTTACGTCCGCAATTTAAAATTAGTTGTGGACCTGAGGTTTAGTTCAAAAGAATAAGACTAAAAGCTATGATCCAGCTAGAAACCTGTAAAAATGTCCCAAAAAGCAGAGAGAGATGCTGAGGCCTGTGTCTGGTGCATAATACCCATGCATTTGAGGGAGTTTGTCATATTATCCTTAACAGCTTTTCATCTTTTTTAACTTTTTTAACAAAAAGTCTAAAAAGTTGTTGTAATTGTAACTTCCTGTGGTGCTTTTATGTTTTATTCACAGGCAGAAACAAGGAAACAGAAACCTTCTTTCCCTTGACCATCAGAGAATTCAGAAAATGAAACAAAAAAACGTTTTGTTTGTCTGTGTTTTTGCTTATTGTATAAACTATAATTGCACTTAACACTGATTTACTTGAACACAAAAGGCTCTGTAATTTGCAACAAAAAGGTACACACACTTAAACCCAGAGCTGGTGATAAAGACTCACATGATTCTCTGGTCTCCTCTGGTGCGGGACACGTCCTCCTCCTTATCCAAATGACCAGGAGGCACACGGTGTTGCGCTTTATGTTGGGCTAGTTTAACCGGGGCTGTTTGGGGGCGTTTCTTGCCTCACTTTTTCAAAACGGGCAAAAAAATATATATATATATATTAACCAGTGGTAAATGGCCGGTTTATATCTTCTGACAGGTTAATTACTATGTAAGTCTATTTCACCAGTATTAATATATTCTAAAGCCCATTACAGATAAAGTCAAGTCAATTTTAAGTGGTATAACTATGAATATTTCTTGTCCAGACGGTCATACTACTGCCATTCCAACACAACATGTATTGTGCTGTTCATATTTCGTTATTTTGGAACTTTTGTGCTTGAGGACCCGTTCACCACCGCAAAAGTGTGATATTTCTGCCCGGTGTTTTTCTCGTTTCACGTGCCCTGGACGTGGATCTGTGTGGATCTGCGTGGATCTGTGTGGATCTGCATGGATCTGTGTGGATCTGTGTGGATCTGTGTGGATCTGCGTGGATCTGCGTGGATCTGCGTGGATCTGTGTGGATCTGCGTGGATCTGTGTGGATCTGCGTGGATCTGCGTGGATCTGTGTGGATCTGCGTGGATCTGCGTGGATCTGCGTGGATCTGCGTGGATCTGCGTGGATCTGCGTGGATCTGCGTGGATCTGCGTGGATCTGCGTGGATCTGTGTGGATCTGCGTGGATCTGCGTGGATCTGCGTGGATCTGTGTGGATCTGTGTGGATCTGCGTGGATCTGTGTGGATCTGCGTGGATCTGTGTGGATCTGCGTGGATCTGTGTGGATCTGCGTGGATCTGTGTGGATCTGTGTGATGCTGCGAGGGGATTTAGGATCCAGCCAAAATATATCATGTGATCAACCGTTTATCCAAGAGATTTCAACACTCAGGGAAATCAATAAAAGCAAAGTTTGTTATACAGGCGCTGTGTTTTTCCACAAGGACGTGAGTTACGTTTGATGACAGTTGGTATCCAATTGAAAAGGAGCTTTTACGCCTCCTGCTGGCTTGAGTCTGGACAGGTGATCACGCCATAATACCCACAGTTCGGACGTGCGAGTTACGGAAAATCTGGAATTTGACCAGTGATCACGTGGTCATTGCGCCTGCATGTTACTGTGATGCGCTCTAAACTGTCTTACCGTACAGTGTTTATTCTGTGCAATCTACTTCACACAGAAGAAGGCAAAGAGGCTTCACACTTCACTATCAAGTCCCTGTGTCACTGAAAATGTAACGAAACTCACACTTTATTCCAAAACTATTGCCATTTAGCCCATTGCGTTCTGTAAACACTGTCACTGTGTATTGCTTATTTTATAATACATTGGCCATAAGTTATTTGAGTTGCAAAGTGATTTACTTCCACTGCTGCAAAAACCAGCATAGTCCAGCATGGATTTCTTGTGATGGTCTTTGCAGCAAGTTCATACTTAAGGTTTCAGAAGGGTGAAAAATGTGCTGTGCTGCATATATATTTGGTTATTTTGCTCATGGCTGATAAAACTGTAATCGTAAGTTACCTGTTCTAGCAGGTTTTGCAAGTCACCACTAACCTTAAAACCACTGCCCAGAGGAGAGGACCAAGATTGATCTGACTCTTATTTTGAGATTTAATGTGAGAAAATGTATTATATCATTGCAAATGCTGCCTCTGTAGCTACATTTATTTTACGTGTGTGTAGGAGGATATCATGTCTGCGAGAAACGTACAGCAGAACAGTAACAGTAGAAAACACTACAGGCTGCAAACTATCAATGCTTTCTGTTGCATTAATGAAAACAGGATTGAGACATTTGTTGAACCAGCTGATGCATCCCACGTCTTGTTTCATTTCTCTTTCTCTTTTTCACAGTTTCTAATTGAATATGAGGCCAATTTTAACCATCTAAAGACAGTTTTGGTCTTTGTGGTTTGCAGAATATGTATGTAAAGTCAGCTGTGCCCCTGATCTGTCTGTGTCTGTTTTAACCTTGGCCTGTGTCGCTGCCCCTGCGCCTCTCAAACTCCATCTGGAGAGAAGGGCTCGCCTGGGGGTGTGTTTGTGTTCAGGATCAATACACACCTGCCATCATTTAAATTGCCCCAGTGAAGTTCAGCTGTTCTAATAGGCTTTTCCTGACATGTCTCAGTCACATCCTACGACCAAAGCCATGGTCCACAGAGAGCTCCCAAAGCATCAGAGGGGTCGCACTGTTAAAAAGTATCAGTTAGGAGAGGAGTACAAAGGAATTTCCAAGGCTTCAGATACACCATGGAACACAGTCATCATCATCAGCAGGAGAGGGTCTGGGCATCGTGAGTCCATAGACACACTTTAGTTTGATATAGATTATCAACATCAAAATAGAAA
Organism: Eucyclogobius newberryi; assembly: GCF_026437365.1. Taxonomy (NCBI): domain Eukaryota; kingdom Metazoa; phylum Chordata; class Actinopteri; order Gobiiformes; family Gobiidae; genus Eucyclogobius; species Eucyclogobius newberryi. The sequence continues at coordinate 17,427,712 of NW_027315945.1, forward strand.
TTATGGAGGAGTCTGAAGTTTTCATCGTAGGTGCATTTCCACTGTGAGAGACGGAGTCAAAAAAGAAAAATCAAAAAATCCCATTGTATGATTTATAAAGACTTTATTTGTATGTTATTATTGTAAATACGTATTTGAACAGCTGCTGCTGAGCAGCACAGAGTTTCAGCTCTCTCCAAATATATATTTTATTGGTTTCTGGTTTGGAGACGGGCTAGGCCACTCCAGAACCTTGATATGCTTCTCACAGAGCCACTCCTTGGTGTGCTTCGGGTCATTGTCATGTTGGAAGACAAAGCCATTCAATGCTCCCACTGACTTTGGTTCTGACTTTGACTTTGAACCCTCTATTTGCATGGAAATCTACAGATCCTGTGTCACCCCCAGACAGTTACAAACTGTTAGTACTATAAGATAAGATAAGATACTTTTGTTTGTCCCACAATTGGAAATTTCCAGAGTTATGTCACACAGTTCAAGGACAGCAGAATAGAAACATTCAATCAATTATCAAAATGAATCACTTTTATAATTATAAGCTTAGCTTAAATTTAACACAAAATGTAACTGCATAGTGCTGGGTGTAACTTAGTAACTAATAGGCTGATTATTGTAATTAAATTACAATTTTAAGTGACTTATTGTTGTGATGCAGTGTGAAATATGCAGCGTTGTGACTCATTTCTGTTGTTGAGGATATAATTTCATGTTTACTGCTAGTTAAATCAACATAAATGCTCATATTTGAGCAATTTATGCAATATTACAACTAAAAAAAATCCCCAAGTAATCTAACCAAGTTACTTTCTTGAGGCAGCAACTAAGTAGTATTTCATAATTATGACGTAACTTCCCCAACACTGACTGCACACTGACTGCACATACTATAACTCGGGACATCTAGGTTTGTCTAAAGGCACAAGAGGTAGACTTTTGTGTGTTCTGGAATCAGCTCCCTTACACAGCTGTCCTGCAGCTCAGAAATAGTGGACTGTTCGGTTTAATGTTTGTTTTTAATAAAAATAATAAACTTAAGTAAAAAAGGAGGAAGACACTGTCTCTCATTATACAACTTTTAATATCAATATTCTATAGAGCGTTCCAGGTGTAGCAGGTTCTCTTTCAATGTGAATAAATGTGGTCATCTGTAAACCAAATAGACACTAACATCATAAATTAGTTTTGGTTATCGGATAAAAATAGGTTAGAAAAACTAAATCTTTCTATAGACACATTACAAAGACACAAGGTGAACCCCAGAATTCACAAAGGCCTTGATAAACTTTACACACCGGAAACATTGAACTTCAAGTTTTATTCTCCTGTCATATAAGGATTAGCGCTGCCCTGTCACACAGTTATTACTTATGCATAAGAACCTGCAGCTGACGGTTTTCAGTCCACGCTGTACCGGGCGATACACAACCTAGCAACAAAAAGTCTGGACACTTATGACTGAAATTTGTGAAGTGAAATGACAGGGACAGTTTAGAGCATTGCTTCTCTCCATAAGCGCCCCTCTCAGGTTACAGTGCATGTCAGTAAAATAAATATTGCGCTAAAAGGTAAAATTAGTTCAGAAATTCAAATTAAAAATGTACATGCATTTTGTATCCATGGGTTTCAATTAGCAACAACTCACAATTGTACACTGAATGGGCAAATGATCAAAAAGTGCTTCAAAAAAAAGGAAGAAATCATGTGATATAAACAGAGGTGGCTGAGATAGATTTGATAGTAACCTTACCCTTTCTACTTTATTGTCATGCAACTGTAATTTACTGCAATCTTATTCATTCTTTTTTTCGAAAAGAAACTCTGTCTTTGGTTTCTTGGATCTTCTCAGAGAGCTTGTCCTTGGTCACCTCCATCTGTTCAGATAAACGTTCTTTCGTCTCTTCCATTTTTTCAGAGAATCGCTCTTTAGTCTCCTCCATCTTCTCCGTCAGCCGCTCCTTGGTCTCCTCCATTCTGTCCTGAATGTAGTCTTTGACTGGGGGAGGCGTGGACAAGTAGCCGTGTTTTCTCAGATACTGCACAGAGAGGGACGTTCCACCCAGAGTCACTGTGTACCGAGCAGGAGTGGCAATCTAAAAGAAAGCATGGCACTGATTATTAGATTTTGTCTTTGATTTCTTTCAATCACTGTGTGTAGAACATAAAAGACATTAGGGCAACTGTGATATATTTTCACTGAGAAGAAAATTTAACAATTATACCTGGTTAAAAGTGAAAACAATAGTCCAAAATCAAGTGTAATTCAACAAAACAACTGTCAATGGTGATTGTTTTTGTTGTTTAATACATGGCTTAATGAGACTGTTTGGAGTCTTTTTTAGATCAGACAATTGGATCTGTGCACAATCCCTCACCACTGCTGCTGGTTGGCTTGCCTGTGAGTGGAGCAAAGGGAAAACAGCAAATCGTAAAAACGTTATGATCTGACAAGTGAGGAGCCAGAGCGCGCATGGACAAAGTTTGATTTGCAACACAGATGTTTTCAGTTTATTCTCCCCCTCCTCTCCCTTCTTTATTAGCGTTTTAACACTTACTTTGCAAATTACAATAAATCCTTAAGACACTAGCAAAGTCCAGCGGTGCACAGTGTTTTGATGAAGTTATTGGTATGTTGTTTTCAATGAAATTGCAGCATACCACATGTTATGTCGGTGTAATCCCTCATTTGTTCAGGAGTGTTCCATTGTAGAAAAAGATTCAGTTGTAGTCATCTGGACTCTTGAGAGTCATTCTCAATCTGCGAATCAAGACCAGGGATATTTATCCTACTCCTGATAAAAGGTGTTATTGTTTACTATCAAACTAGCCTCTTGTCATCAGCCTCCTATTTTCTCACTCTCTTCGATAGAGTGGTTTGTGCCTTTAAGATGAATTCAAGGTGCTCTGTAATCCTGAATTAGTGTGTCTTCTGTGCTGATAAAGCCTCTTGTGAAGTGGCTGTTTAGTTTCTCCTATGTAACGCTCTTTACAATTTTCTTCACTGCATTGGATGGAATAAACTACATTGCTCTGTTTTTGTGTCTGCATCATGAATGGATGAACTCTCTGGTGACAATGAAACGTTTCGTTTTATCTTAACATTTCCCACGCAGTAATGCCCAGCAGCCTGTAGAGGCCACTGAAATACACCGTGCATTAAACCAAGCTTCAGCAGCAGAAGTGAGGGGAAAACTGGCTTATTTGGATGGATTTTAGAACAATTCATATATAGTTAAATAGTCATTTTAGATTTTATAGGCCAATCAGTGATTGCCTTGATTGCCCTGACCGTACGCCACTGTGTCAAACATATTACTCTTTGGGGCATCTCATGCTTGGGCATGGTTCGGTTGGGCTACTGTGGGTGCACCCTACAATAGGGTTCTTTACCTTGTACATGGCGTATGCAGTTAAAGCATAGCCACTAGAAGAGTCTCTCAAAAAGCTGAGAAGAGACTCTGGGAGCCCAATCATCTCCAAGAACGGCACAACATTCACACCTCTGAAAGAAAAAATATGAAATTAAATTCACAGTAATATTTAGTTGAATCCAATACAAAAATAAACAAATATACAAGAATTCTGATGACTAATGATTAAATATCTACAGGAGGGAGGTGGACCGGCTGGTGTCCTGGTGCAGCGGTAACAACCTGGAGTTCAACACCCAGAAGACAATGGAGATGATCGTGGACTTCAGGAAAGTCACAGCCCAGTCTGAATATGTTCATATTTAAATGTTTTTTTCTCCCATCCATTAATTTTTCTTACCACTTGTAAGTTTCTATCCAGTTGATCAATTAAAATGAAGTGCTTGACTGCATGTTCTTTAGAAAAGGACTGGATACTCACTGCATTGCAGCATAGTAGAAGGTTCCAAACCAGACAGATGACGTGACGAGATGAACAGGAATCAAAACTTTCCCATATTGCTTGAAAGTCTTCTTAAATCTCTGAAACAGTCCCATAGAGTTGTCTTGAAGAGGGTCTATGTCTGCCAACTGGTCTGAGGCAGGAGAAGGGGAATCAGATTTGTCCTCAGAGGGTTTTGGAGGAAGAGCAGTGCTGGAGGAGGCAGAGGTAAAGATCCAGCTCTGGCTTGAGGTGAGATGCGTCAGGTGAGGCAGGCAGCAGCGGAGGAAGACAGGGGGCGGTGGGACAGAGGCTGCCTGAAGCACTGACCGCAGCGCTGTGGCCCTGTGCAGGGTCCGCACAGACAGGATGCGCTGCAGCATCTTCTCCTGTGGGCTGTGAATTCAACAACAGACTAAAAGAAAAAATAATATAGCGTTAGCGCCAACACAAGAATTGGTTGAAAATTTTTTCAACATCGTCTTCTCCCCCCCCCCCCCAAGTTCAACTCATGTGTTAATACTCACTTGAAAAGACTGTGGCAGGCAACATAGTTTTTGACTCAGCAAAAATTCTGTTGCACCATTGCACTTTACAGTTGGGGGATGTGTGACTTAGCAATATTTAATTTAGAAATAATTGCATGGATAAACCTTGTTAAAGTGGTATCTAACAAGCAAATCACCATCTATGCTACAATGTAAGTGCAACAGCAGCTGTAAATAGGGTTGGGCAACACGCCAAAAATAATATTAATTTCCTGATCATAAACGAGGCAAACTGTTGCCCTTTTGCCCTTTTACATAAAAAATAACCTCCTCCTCCAAAGTCTGAACTCTGCTCCACATGCTTTTCCTGACAGAGGGCTGGCTGTAGATGACTTTATAAAAAGAAAAAAATCAAACCATGGAATTGATAGAATCTCGAATAAAATTCGAATTGTCAGGACAATGTATGAAAGTGGGAAGAGCCACAGAGCCACAGCCACAGACATTGGTCCATTTTCTGTGGAGGGCACTTAAAATCGCACCATGTTCGCTGTAAACCCGGAGTCAGTTGTCGGCAGAGAGCCTCATTAAGAAGCTTTTCTCCTGTAAACTTGACTGACTTTCTCCAGGACAGACAGACTGCTACTTAAGGCCAAACTCTGAACCTCTGCCAACTTCGGTGACTGACGGTTGACATTAGCTTGTTAGCATACATGCTATGTGTGCTAACGGAGCAGCTAGTTTCGAGCGGCCCATATGGGGTCATTCTGGCTTAATTTGTTACTTCAAATACAGAAAAGACACGGCACTTACGTGGGGTTTCATGCATCAAGGCATGGGCAAACCGTGGCAGAGGATCGTGAGGGCCATGTAATACCAATGGGTGGCTCTGTGTCGCTCAAGAACCACTGCATGGAACTCCGCATGTACACACTCCGCGATAAGCATTATGGGAAATGCAGTTCTTTTCGTAGCGCACATGCTGTAGATTAGAGCCAAAAGACTCACCACCCAGAATGCCAAGCGAGGTCAACTTTCTAGGAGAGTTGACGCGCTTGTAACCGATTGTAACCTGATGATACGACCTTGAATAAACTAGTTCGGTAAAGTTATCATCCACAGATTCGGATCTTACACATGCCATAATATTCACACTGACACAGCCATATCTGTAAGTTTCAATAACTTTGACTGAACAAACAAAGGATGAGTATGTTCCTGATATACAGCCTTTTGTAGTAACGGAAATAAGGCAAGATTTAACTTTTCACTTTAGTAAAAATATTCACAAACTTTATTTTTCTGGGACATACAGTAAAATAATTTGCAGCATGATTTTTTAAACATACAGCCATATTTTAGCCAAAATGGTCATTTATTTATTAGATGTATATGTTAATTATATTTGACTAGTGCAAAATTGACTAATTAAATTCAAATCTGACAAATATGAATCATGATTGAAAGCAGACCTTCATTAATTGCAGTTAATCACACTTAATTATGATGCACTAAATTGCACATTTAGACATTGAATGAGCTCAACATTTTATCATGTCTTCAATAAAGTTATTCATAATAGTCTGAGTGTTTGTCCAGTCAGCTTGACAGGCCTATGAATAAATGAAATGAGGATATACATATTAATTTATACCATAGCCTAGGTTAGGTTTTTCATTAGACTTACTCATATGGTGTTGAAATAAACAATTATCCAATCAGAAAGCAGAATGAGCTTTAAATGAGTCTCACATTTGTGTTGCCAGTTTCAAAGCTGAAATCCTGTGTCTGTGTCCTCTCTCTGATCTGAACGGTCACTACCTAAAGCCCAGCTCCTCCACCAATCATGACTCAGTGCTAGTGCAGCCTCTGCAGCTCAATGAGCCAGGAATTCTGGAGAAGGAGCTGAACATGAGACATGGTCTGTCCATAAACTGAGAATAACAAGAACTTCGGATATGTGTCCTCTATCTGCAGGCTGAGGTTCAGTTGTAATTGTAGTACTTTTTTATAAATCACACTCTTTCTGATTTATAAAAAAGTACTACAATAGTACGTAATCTGCACTCAGGGATCATCTCAAAATAGGTTGAAGCTGAAAAGACAAATTTTTTTTAGTCTCTCTCTTTTTCTGTGGTGGAGGACTGGGCCAAAATTCCTGATTCTGATGCATTGTTTTCACACTCCACACACTCTTGGAGAATGTGTCTGTCTCTAGTTTTGCATACTGTTTACTATGTTTCCAAAGACATAGATAAGAGCCACCCTGCTGCAGGAGGGGGTTTCTTATCTCAGGCAGAAGCAGAGGTTATCCCAGAACTCAGGCAGGTCCCAGAGGAGCTCTGGGCCAGTGGTCAAACGGATGTAGGCTGTATTTGCGGTTGTCAATCTGTAGTTATCGCTCCAAAATCTGATATGCCCCCTTGTAGACCACAGTATCCCCTGCACCCAGAGGCAATTGAAGGTTTTACATCCGTGTTGAAAACATGTTGATATAATGAAGCCCGGTGTAAACTGCAGAGATGTATGTGCCTTATTACAAAAGTGTAACATCATATATAGAAAAAGTAAAGTTGTCCTATAGTAATTGTATCTTGCCAACAGTTGCTAAGTGCGTAGATGAGACTGACATCCTGCTGGGCTCTGATTGGCCGACTGTATTTAAGAGCCTATTCTTTTCTGATGTGACAGATTGTGAGCCATAGTCATTTCACATTTGAGCAATACATTTCATTCAAAAGACATTTCTTGATTCCATATCTACAAAGTCTGCACAGCGTTCTCTTTGTCTAAATATTTTATCTTAGAAAGTCCAGAAAGTCCTGAGAAAGTTCAGGAATACGTGGGATGTCAGGGTCATACCGTCACACAAGAGCAAAAAAGACATAAGAAACATTGTAACAATAATGTTGACATGAAGAATAAATCACGCGGTAATGTGCAACATTAGGGGGCGTTCCTCTTCTGTGAGTGAGTGATATTAACTTTAGACAGACACCTTACACCTCACAAATCACACCTCACACCTTCAGGCTGCCTTCTGCTCTTTTCCAACAAAAATGGGATTTCTCACATTCTATGTTGTTGCTGTTGCCTTTACAGGTAGGAAAAAGTATATTTTATATACTAAAATAAAAATATACACTCATATATATATATATATATATATATATATATATATATATATATATATATATATATATATACACTAACTTAAGTTGTTAACTTAACTTATGTTTATTTAACTTAAATGTTGTGATTAAGTGTTGGTGAGATACTAAAGGCAAAAGACAAAACAAAGAATTGTATGACAACAAGCAGTTTGTCTTAAAATATTAAAGGGAATTCAATTTTAACCGTGAGTTTATGAGTATTATGTAACATGTCTGAATGTTTTTGTGTTTAATTATGATTCCAGGTTTTGTGTCAGGAGCTGGTGTGTTGCCTGATTCTGTGGAAGCAGCTGTCGGAGACACAGTCATGTTCACCACATCACTGCCTCCAACACAAACACCTTTTACATTAATAGACTGGTCATTTGGCACAAAATATATCATCACTTCGTATCCTGGTGTTAACTACACTACTCCAGATTATGAAGACAGGATCACTCTGTTCATCTCTACTGGAACTCTGGAGCTCAGGAACGTGGCTCTCACTGACACTGGAGAGTACGAAGTTACCATTGTATCAGCAGAAAGTGGGGAAACATCTGGAAAAACTACACTGAACGTTTATGGTAATTTTTTTATTATTATGTAAAAGTATGACTGTAAAACCACTCAAATTTGACTCTCATATAAGCACCATATATGTAACATTTATCTGGATTAAAATAGCTTTTTAATTGAATTTCATCTGTATATTAATATTATTCTTACACCATCTTCAGGTTAATGATTGTTTTATGATAAATACAAACATTATGCAACAGTAATCTATATAAATCCTCAATCCCAAATCCACCTCACTTGGGCCCTAATTTAGATGCTGAGTGGGTTGGCACAGGCTTATATGATGCCAAGGCATTCATTCTCTTTTTGTATGTTTATTAAATTACTTTGTCTCTCCTCCCACAGAGCGAGTGACAGTCACAGTCAGCAGCTCAGACTTGGTGGAGTTCATCAGTTCTGTGACTCTCTCGTGCTCTGCCTTTGGCTCCTCTCTGTCTTTCCTCTGGTTAAACGGCAGTGATGAAGTCACAGCCAGTGACAGAGTGAGTCTCACTGATGGAGGTGCAACTCTCACTATATCCACTGTGAGGCGCTCTGACCAGGGACCATTCAGATGTCAAGTGTCTGATCCTGTCAGTAACAGCAGCAGTGAAACTGCAGAACTCTCCATCTGCTGTGAGTCGTCACTTTTAGTAATTTTTGTTCAAACCAATATTCCTGTTTTCTTTCTTCATTTACATTTACTTTAACGGTTCATCATATTTTCAGATGGACCAGAAAATGTTCAAATCTCAGGTCCAAAAGAGATTCATTTTGACAAAACATTCAAATTAAGCTGCTTTTGTGACTCTGTACCAATTGCTAACTACACCTGGATTAAGAATGGGACGATCCTCGCTCAATCATCTGAATATACTAAAGAGTCTGCTGGATCTTCAGACAGTGGACAATACATCTGTCGAGCAACAAATGAAATCACAAAGAAAACAGTCCAGGCTTCACAAAGAGTGTTTTTGAGATGTATTGACCTTTACTTAAATTGCATTTTTTTCCTTCATTTTAGCTTATGAAACCTGGTTCAGTTTAACCAAAATCATATCTGAACAATTACTTGGTGGTAGTGTTGACACAATTGTAAGATTCAAACTCAATTTCGACATCAAGGAATAGATTTGATATTTGATACCAATTTTGATATCGATTTCTGTCATTGTTCTTATATAAGATTTAATACTTGTACAGAATCATTGAATTCAGCGTTGGACACTTTGGATCTAACTCTGTCGCCTTCTATATAGAAACTCCAACAAGGCAGCAAAAATAGACACTTTAATAGATGAAAATAGACAGTATAGACTGAATATATAGAGACGAGCAGTGACAAATACAGTATATTATCTAGTACCCGATTTTCGAACTATTATTTTAGTGAAATTGTGTTGATGTATTTGCTATAATGACATGTCTTCCGTCTTACAGTAATGTTCAGATATATAGATTAGTTTTAGATTGTGTAGATCAAATCTGTTTGGGTTTCTATGTGGGCTGTTTTTGCAAATGTCAGTTTTGAATGAGAAGTGTGTTAAAGCAGTTAAAAAAACGACACATCTACATATGCACTTTGAAGCAGTGAATCAGTTTGTTAAAGTTGTTTTGTTCTCTTCAGACACCACCACCTCTGACAGCGCCTGTGACACTGGATGCATCGTTGGAATAGTATGTGGATGTATTGTGCTCGCTCTGGTCATGTTTGGCGGAGGGATCTACTTTCTCAGGAAAAAGTGAGTGAAAATCTTCATGTGTAATTCTGTGTTGTGTTGAATCCATTCAGATCGTTCAGTCAAACGTATCCAGTTATTACACGATGCATATAACTGAGTGACTTCATGCTTATTCTCTCCCTAAAATATAAAGCCGATAAGACTGAGAAACACTCAAGGAGGTAAGAGCAAATACACATGTTTAACTACAGTTACAGATTCATTCTTTTAAATGTATGTCTAGTACTAAAGACTAAAGTGTATATATATATATATATATATATATATATATATACAGAAAATATTAATTTCACTAAATGGAAATTGTATTTTTTGAGAGTGCAGAGTAGATACACTACAGTAAATAAAATATAAAATGAGTTTTTATGAGTAGTTTGACGGGAACTGAGTACTCTGAGATATGTTGTAAATTACACTTTGACAATTTGTCTATTTTCAGCACAATGATGTTCCTCCAACAGCAGAAACTGAACTTTAGTTTGAAGATGGTTAATAATTGATGATCTGACGAGCAGTGGCTTTCAGTTTCTCATGCACTATAAACGCTCGCCTTGTATATCAATATATATTCATAATCAGCCACAACATTATGCTAATTATAGTCATTTAATTTTACTCTGTTCAGAAAAATTTTATGGAATTTGATTACTCCTTGGAATTGTTGTTTGTGGATTTATGATTTTGTTTCTGCCGCTCTCCATTTCATCCAGCTTGTTCTGGTTTTAAAGTGAATAAGTCTTGTTACAAAAATAGTGTGTTTTTATTTTAAAATAAATAATTTGACTCATTTTTCACATTTTGTTGTATGTTTTTTAAAGTAGGTTATTTATCTCAGGAAACAGCTCATATTTTTTTTCAAGTACAGATACAGCATTATGAATGTTAATAGGTATATATATATATAAGGTTATATATATATTATAGGTTTAACCTTAAGCAAATGTGAAATGCCTAGTGCTGGACCTATGATTTTATAGTGTGAATACAAAGAGAGATTTAGTTGGTTCAGTAAGGAATATAAAATATGCCAACAGATCAAGTGTGGGCTGTTAACTAACTTAGTCCAGACAATAATTTTTTATGGCAAACCATTTTAGTCACAGTATTTAGTATACGCTCACAATGAGAGCCCAATGGAAGTGAATCATGAGCCACATTCTGCAGCCATCTATCCTGGCACCATTATGAACTAGTAATGACTCAGACCCACCAGAAGAGGTCGGTGTTCTGCTGCAGTGACTTCGGGCCTTAGGCGGGGTGCACCCTGGACAGTGGTCAAATCGTCACAGGTTCAACACAGAGACATAGACATTACAGACAGATCACTCTCACATTCATCCACCAGGGCCAATTTAGAGTCACCCATTTTTGTGCCTAACACATGTATGTGTTTGGACGGTGGGAGGAGCCGGGGAATCCGGAGAGAACCCACGGTAACACAGGGAGAACATGCAGACTCCACCCAGAGAGATCGAACCCATGATCTCCTTCTTGGGAGGCAAGAGCGCTAACCGCTATAGCTAACCGCTATATATATATATATATATATATATATATATATATATATATATATATATATATATATATATATATATATATATATATATATATAGCGGTTAGCTATATATATACACATTTAAACTAATAATGGTTGTGGGATTTAAGTCAATCAATATTTGAGCTTGTGAGGTGCTGATAATAAACTAACCGAGATGGCAAACGGATGCCCTGGCGTTTTGGCGCGTTTTGTTTGCGTTCCTCTATTCAAGGGTGTCAAACATCTGGGCCGGATCCGGCCCGCCAAACGTTTTAATCCGGCCCGCCGAACATTTTGAATTAATAGAACCGTAGTTACTTCCGTAACCGTTGTTAGCGCTAAAACTACACGTCCCACAATGCCGCTGGTGGCCGCCCCTCCCGCGCGGCTCTTCACTGCCATGTGTGCTGCGGAGAGAGAAGTGCTGAGAGAAGTAAGACACGCTTTTGCGCACTTTACAGCACTTACGCACCTCAGAGCAGAGGTCTGAGGAGGACAGAGACGTGTGGCTTTAGGAAACACGTGGAAGAAAGAAAGAAGACTGTTTTGTGGATGTTAGAGTTGTGCTAAAAGTGGAGCTGACGACAAGAAAACTAACTTCTGTGATGACGCTCTGTGAGGAAAACATCCTCTACAAACCTGAACAGATCAGGAGCCACAGGTAAAAACACAGGTCAGAGTGTCACAGGTCATATGAACATGACTGTGTCCACACTAATGTGACTGAACACAAACACAATGACCTCATTTGAGTCACTACATGAATCATTTTGTCACTAAGATCAACTTAAACTATGAAAATAGCTCATATTGAGTTTGAGCAGAAACATGTCTGTGATATGAACATTTCACATCAGAAATAAGCAGTCTTTCACCTGCTGCACATTTGTGCAAAAGTCTCCACAAACTAGGCTGTAAGAAAACTATTTATTTCTTATATTTGTTATTGTTTTATTTTGTACATAATATTTGGCCCATGATTTGAGAAAAGAGTTTGTTTTGATGGAACACTGTGGCTCATAACTTAACTTGTTTGTATTTAGTGGTTTGTCAGATCAGGTGTAAAGAGAACTACAGAGAACTACACAGACGTGGAAATGTTAGTTAGTACATTTAAAAGGTTTTTTAAATATTGAGAAGTTTATTTTGTTATAAAGTCAAATACAATATTTTTCAGTTCCAAATACCTATTTAACAATATTTAACAATCTATTTAACAATACACTAAATGTTTATCTCTGTAGATCACCTCTGAAGTTGTAATGCACATAAACTGAAGCACAGTGTTGGTGAAATGACACTTGTTTTTCTTAATACATTTTAGTTTATGAGAACAAACGTGTTTGTAATTTCTTTTAATTGATCCAATAATTGCTTCAAAAACAGAGTAGGCTATATAAAGCTATTTATTTCTTATATTTTTTAATTGTTTTACGTTACGTTCGGCCCGCGACCCAGCCTGAGCGTCGAAATTCGGCCCGCGGCCCATAATGAGTTTGACACCCCTGCTCTATGTGAATATTGTTCACTGACAATGGGTATACTATAAAACTGATTCTGATGACACCATTCTGATAGTGAGGGGCTCTCAAAGAAAATGTTGCTTAGGGCCCCGTGAAGGCTTGGGCCGGCCCTACATGTGACTGACTCTAACCTTGTTTAAAAAAAAAAGCAGATGCATCTAAAGATCAAAGTCTAAAGAATAAAGTCTAAAGAATGAAGTAATTAATGTTTCGCTGTGATACTGGACGGCATCAATATCAGATACAAAGTCAAAGTAGGCATGGGCAGGAATGCGGGGGAGGAAAGAGCCTTTGCACTCTCTCAGCCATTCGGAGCAGTGTAAAGCTGCAACCAGAATATGCATCTGATTTTAAAAAGCAAGGTTGTAGTTGCTTGGTTGTGTAAATGTGAGTAGTTTGGCATGTGTTAAGATCCGTAAAGACTTTTACGTTTAGGAGCTATTGACCTCAGAAGTCAGAAACTGTTGGCAAACAATAAATATGAAAAATGTATAATGAGATAGGCTCCAAATATTTGGGTGAGTCACTATTCAGAGATGGACTCATGTCCATCTCTGAATAGTGTCTCATCGCACCTGTGGATGTGTCTCACACAAACAGATCTGTGATCAGTGGGATTGCTGTCAGTTTGATCTGGACTGTGTGCTCAAACCAAACACTACAACGCTACATCTGTCACTACCAGAGACTGTGCTCTATAGGCAACACAATTACATGCAACATGCAAGGAAATCTATGTTGTGGTGGCATGTCATTACCAACATACTTATATCATATTTTCCCTTTTGCAGACATAGTCAACTCAAGACACAGCATACATGGTTTGATGGCAGGAGGTTGTGTCATTGCTGTGTCATATGACTGAAAGGATTTTCTTTGCATCCATCCATCCATTTTCTACCGCTTGTTCCCTTTCGGGGTCGCGGGTGGTCGACTGGAGCCTATCCCAGTGACTTCGGGCTTTAGGCGGGGTGCACCCTGGACAGTAGCCAACTCGTCGCAGGTAGGTCTTAAACTGTTTTGTGATTTCTGCCTACCTAAACCTATTCTGCACATTTATTGAGCTTGTGGGAAAAGTCCACATTAACTGATCACAAGAAGAGGTACAAGTGATGTGGTGACTGTCCTCACATGATCCCCTCCACTTGGATTTCTTTGTTTCCTTTTGGAGAAATCAGAGAGTTTCGGTAATGAAGGGAATCATTTACTGCAACAATTTGAGATAAAAACACAAACAATCTATACTTTATGTTCTTGGAAAATCAATATTGCTTTATAGATTTAGGTAAGGCTGATAGTCAGTGGTGAACGTCTAAAACAGCAGTGTTATTATTACACTAGTTAGTAGCAGTCAAATGATCATATAGGTCTATGATTTTATTTACAAGAATATTGATATACTCTCATATAATAGATTTAGAACGAATGTTGTGAAATGTGAGAATCAAACGTTTCCATAAGCAATAAAAAATAAAATAAAAATGAAGCAGTTTGAAATAGACATATTGTTGGGAACTAACATAAACTTGGGAATTAAGTATCAGGTAATTCACAAATCCAGCATAATATTAATATTAAGATATTTTGGCACAAGAAAATAGTTCAAATAGCTAAGTGTACTGTATATATGAGTGAGTCGGCTATGAGTATAATACAAGTCAAAAAGTTGTAATTTATTCATGTTTCCCTCCATTGAATTTATTCATGCACCATCTTGTTTGCCAATGAAGAGTCAAGGTCTGAGAGAATATCAGGCATAATTCACTTATGGAGATGACCTCAATTTGAAGGAGAGAAAGCTAGTTCTCACTTAATTACTTGTAGACACAGGAACACTTTAGCATGCTTTTTTTGTTATTGTAAGTAACTTGTCCACAATTTTAAACAATTTAAAACTAAATATTACATTTTTGAATGCAAAACAAAGTCCTAAAAATGTTGCATAAGAGAAAGTTGAATCCTATGAATTTATTTAAAGGTGGTATGGATGATTTTTTTCAGCAATTTTTTTTTATCATATTTCCTCGTGGCGTGGATAAATCATTAGTCCTGCCACGTATCAATCATAAAACACACCTACCGCTCACCTGCAGCGGCGTCAGGCTCGTCCCCACGTTTCCGTGTGCCTAAGCGCATGGATCTATCATAATATAGTTCCCTCAGTGTACGGGGCAAAATGAAGACGGAGAAAGACAGTTCGAGCTGACGCAGAAGTGGACAGAAATCTACGGGAGACGAGCGATGCAATGCGCTCCATTGCACTAATAAACAAACGCACGTGTGTGTTGTATCAGTCTGCACGGGGGAGTGCACATGCGCACTTCCGCCTGCGTTCTCAAATCGCCGAAAAATCGTCCATACCGCCTTTAATATGTTAAGTGAAGCTGATACTATCAGTGGTGGGTAGAATGCTAATAAATGTATAGTTACAGAATACTGAATACCTGAATCAAAAAGTATTTTGTGTAGTAATTGCATTATATTATTATAAAAAAGCCGACAAAATATTAACAGCTTTATGTTTGTTTGACTGTTTGTTATACATTTATTTATGACTAATTCGGGAAATAAATATTGCACATGCACAAACCACAAGAGCTGTTTTTGCGGTTTTTTCCCACAAATTGTGTGCATAAATAATCAAATATGAAAATGATTTGAATAAAGTAACTATCTTCTATATCACCAAATGAATGTAACTGTATTCCATCCATCCATCTTCTGCCGCTTTATCCGGGGCCGGGTCGCGGGGGCAGCAGTCTAAGCAAGGACTCCCATACTTCCTTCTCCCCAGACACTTCCTCTAACTCCTCCGGGGGGATCCCGAGGCGTTCCCAGGCCAGCCGAGAGACATAGTCTCTCTAGCGTGTCCTGGGTCTTCCCCGGGGCCTCTTCCCGGTGGGACATGCCTGAAACACCTCCCGAGGGAGGCGCCCAGGAGGCATCCGCAACAGATGCCCGAGCCACCTCAGCTGGCTCCACGCCACGAGGAAGACCGGACAGCCCTGAGCAAAGGGCCCCGGACCCCGTACTCCCGGAGCACCCCCCAAAGGACACCCCGAGGGACACGGTCGAAAGCCTTCTCCAGATCCACAAAGCACATGTGGACTGGTTGGGCAAACTCCCATGAGCCCTCGAGCACCCGATGGAGGGTATAGAGCTGGTCCAGTGTTCCACGACCAGGACGAAAACCACTCTGCTCCTCCTGAATCCGAGGTTCGACTATCGGTCGGATTCTCCTCTCCAGTACCTTGGAATAGACCTTACCCGGGAGGCTGAGGAGTGTGATCCCTCTGTAGTTGGAACACACCCTCCGGTCCCCCTTCTTAAACAGAGGGACCACCACCCCGGTCTGCCAGTCCAGAGGCACGGTCCCCGACCGCCACGCGATGTTGCAGAGACGTGTCAATGTAACTGTATTCCGGTTACTCAAAATTAAATAGTCTGAATAAATATTATTGGTACATATATTTAGTTACTTCCCATCACTGAACGTAATTCCTATTCCATTTTACTTACAAAATACAGACATAAAAAAATGCTTTCGAAGTCTTGCAAAATAACTCAAAAAAATATAAAGTGAAAATATGAGTCCAATATGAATAAATGGAATAGACTGGAACACATTTGGGCTTTGAAAGGAATGAATATGACCATGATGGAAATGTTTCTCTCTCAAAATGTTTTTCCTTTGTCTAAGTAAGCCGCCTAAATCCAGTGTGTGACTAAATTGGTTTTGGAGAATGAGCGTCTATGGAAGGAGATCATGGTCTTTGATTCAGATATGAATCAGTGAATGACTCAACCACATCAAAACATCCAAAAGGACTTCTGAAAGTGTCTGAAGGGACAAACACAAAACGCCTATTAGAATACTTAGAAATCAAGCCCAGAAACCAAGACCCAAGTTATGGTGAAAATTGATTTTGAGATTAAATCAAGAGAATGCAGAAAGACCCAAATTAATTAATTATTAGTGTAAAAGGTACACTCCAAAAGTTTTAATTTGGGTCTGATATGATTACATAGTATATTATCTGTTATCTCGCCCAAAAGCAATAACACTACATCTACAAAACAATGCATATTCATATGATCCATAACAATATTATCTAAATCTTATCGTCAACAACAGACACGCGTTAATCAATGGATTTTGGACTTTTGGGAGACGAAGCACAATTCATTTTAAACCAACTCTTTCAAACTTTAACATTTTCTCCTGTTATTTCTGTCTTTGTCACATTAGTTTGCCCTTGCTACATATATGCATACACCTTGTCAAAGCCTGCACAGATGTGAACAACTGTGTACATGGCATAATGATAAATTCAGAAATCAGATGATTGTCAGATTTTTTACACTGTTCATTTTCATTCATTCTGATTCTGTGATGGCATTTGGGACTTTCTCTTCTCAGGTTGACTGAATCAGGTGTTTCTTTATGCAGTTTACATGTTCTCCATTCTCATGGTGCTACACATTAAGCCGTGAGATTAGCATAAGAAGCTTTAGGCTAATCCCAGGTGCAACATGGATTACAGGTCTGTATGATTAAGCCCAAGGGATGGAAATGGGGTGTTCAGCTAACACAGAGAACTGCATTGACTTATGCAGTCACAAAATAATATGTTTTGGGTGGGATTTGAAAGTCATGTGGGTATTCTGGTGGCTGAATAGAGGGAGATGTATAGACTTTATTGTATATGAAAATGATGATGAAGATACAGATGACTATAACTAGTCCTTAACTGAGTTATTTTCCAAATGCCCACGTCTGAACACACCTTCCATCTGTTTTTCCTCTGTGCTGGATATTGAAATACTTTAGCTCAATGTGAAAGCCATAATTCAGACATAATTAGCTTCACCGTATAGGGCTGACACCTCTTCTGAGCCTTTTGAGACAAAGAAGTTGATAGCAGCAAAACAGTTTATACTGAGCTGTAAACGTCCAAACGTCACTGCTTTTTTGACAGGACAGAGTCAATTTACAATCTAAGTTTGAGCAAAGTACCACCAGTTACCACATTTAATCAAATGAAATGTGATGTTTTTGATTAAGAGCGCCTTTACATTAGAAGAGCAGATGTAACACTTTTACTGAATGACAAAGGTGAATAGAATAATAGTGCAATAGAGGTTTGGAAAGACTAGAAAAGAATCAGAACCAAGATAAATGTCTTTATTTATAAGTCTTTATTTTTGTAATTTCCTATCTATTTTCAAGTGATAAACACAGAGACGTGTTATATTGTTGAAAGTTCATTGGTTTGTTCGTTTGAAAGCTGCGACGTCAGTCTGCATATGAAGTGATGTAACTTTTTCTGTCTGCTCCACCACTGTTAGATGGGCGGATGATAAAAACACTCCCTCATGAGTCCCCACTCACTTTATCAAAGACTGGCCACTTCATACCATTTATTTTGACATTTATTTTTGCGTATTGGCAAAAATGTGTGTGACATGGGTCAAAGTACATAAAAAGTACAAAATTATGTCCAGACCAATCCGTTTCAGGTGAACGGACGCATTTAGTCCTTTCACTTCTTAGATACGTAATAGGATTGATACAGCCCACATCACACAAGAATAGTTAATTATTTTACTACTATGTGAGTCCTGGGATTAACATATAAAGGACTTTAAACTAAACAATGAAACATGTGACACATATTTGTACTTTCATTCAATATTGACGTATCTCAGGTTATACATATTCACCTCATTCTCCTTTCTGGATTCACCATAGCACTAATTCAATAGTGTAAAAGGTCACAATGATTCAAAACACAAAACAAATAAGAGTTTATGTATAAAGCCTTGCTCAGTACATACTGTTGTTATGTCCTTGGGCAAGACACTTCACCCACCTTGCCTGGTATGTACAGTATATAATGTATGAATGAGAACGATGGCGTAGAGTGGCAGCTATAGGGCTCACAAAGCACCGCCGAGTGGATCTATAATAATATTAGTAATAGGTTGCGGCACGGTGGCACAGTGGTTTCTCTCTCCCCACAATAAGAAGATCCTGGTTGCGAGTCCCGAGTGGCGTGGGGCCTTTCTGTGTGAGTTTGCATGTTCTCCCTGTGTCTGCGTAGATTTCCACTGGGTGCTTCGGTGTCCTCTACCACTAAAAACATGTACCTCCTCCCCTCTGGAGCCAGGACTCCACTGAAAAATAAGTGCTACATCTCAGTGGGACTTTCCTGGTACATGTACATGGTATCTATTGTAGAATTCAGTGTTTAATTCGCTATTGCTAGTTATGATTGTTGCCAAATGAAAGGACTTAAAGCCAATACATTAATAAAACAAGTTTGTGGAGCCAACCCCAGACAAATAATGAGAAGGTTCAACATTTGTGGATTTCTGCTATGGATATGTCTTTCAAAAACAGTAATTATCATGGAGTTACAGGCCCTTGTCCACCATCTGTGATTATGGCATCATCCAATTCTAGAATGCGAATGTAACCTTCTCATTGTAAAGCCCTAATCAATCTAAGGCTCCATCTGAATCCATTAAACAAGACCAGAATGTTCCTTATCATTAAGCCAGACGCGCATCATTGTCAGCCATGACAAGGACCATCCAAATTGATCAGTGAAGTTAGGAAGTGGCAAGGAAAGGAGGCACGATGTTCTTTCATAAATCCTTCAGTATAACCTTGCTGATCTGAAGAATCAGGCACAATGTACACTTTAGCAGACTATTTAAGAGAGAGCTCCATTCAGGCCTGTTTGTTGCTGTTGTTATAATGTTTAATGCAGCTTTGCTAATTTTCACATAGCTATTTGAGTACTTGGAAGGAAACTTAAAGCCACATGGCTAATTTGCATAAAGTGTGTACTGATAGAACAGTGCTCCTTGTGCATGTTTCCCAGCAGCGCTCAGCCCAGTCTCTTTGATGTACTTGTCAGCAGTTTGGATGGGAGATTTCTCTGAGGGCGGAGCTCATTCACACGACCTGTGTGCAGTCTATATCTTTTTGTGACTCAAGGCAAGGCAAGGCAAGTTTATTTGTAGAGCACATTTCATACACAAGGCAATTCAAAGTGCTTCACAGCAGGAAAAATGCATTCAAATCACAAAGAAATTACAGAAACAGAAATACAATAAAATTAACTAAATTAAAAATTATCAATCCAACTGATTTTCTAAACTAATAAAATCACAAACAAAAGAGAAGAGTGCAAAGAAAAAATCCTTTCAGTCATATGCGCAGCTAAACAAAACTGTTTTTAGCTTAGATTTGAACATTGTCAGAGTAGAAGCCTGTCTCACATCTTCAGGAAGACTGTTCCAGATTTTAGCTGCATAAAACTGAAACGCAGATTCCCCATGTTTTGTCCTGACTCTGGGCACCAGCAGGAGGCCGGTCCCTGAGGTCCTCAGAGTCCGAGATGGTTCATATGGCACTAACATATCCAAGATATACTTTGGTGCTAGGCCATGGAGAGACTTGTACACAAGCAGACCTGCTTTAAAGTCTATTCTCTGAGCCACAGGGAGCCAGTGCAGAGACCTGAGAACAGGACTAATGTGATCATACTTCCTGGTTCTAGTCAGGACCCGAGCAGCAGCGTTCTGGATGTACTGCAGCTGTTTTACAACTCGTTTGGAGAGGCCAGTGAGCAGGCCGTTACAGTAGTCTAATCTACTGGAGACAAACGCATGGATAAGTCTCTCTAAATCTGGTTTTGACACTATATTTTTGATTTTGGCAATGTTTTTTAGATGGTAAAAAGCTGCTGATGTTATTGATTTGACGTGGCTATTAAAGTTCAAGTCTGAGTCCATTATTACCCCCAGATTTCTAATTTGGTTTGTAGGTTTTAGAGCGAGACTCTGGAGGTGACCGCTAACACTTTCTCTTTGTTTCTGTGGGCCAAAAACGATTATTTCAGTCTTGTCTGAGTTCAGCTGGAGAAAGTTGTTTTGCATCCACACACTGATCTGTTGGATGCAGTGACAGAGTGAATCTACTGGTCCATAGTCACCTGCCGATAGTGAAACATAGATTTGAGTGTCGTAATTGTGATAGGACACATTTTCACTGCGTATCAACTGACCTAACGGCAGCATGTAGAGGTTGAACAGAAGAGGACCCAGGACTGACCCTTGGGGCACTCCACAGGTCAGGGTCATGTGGTCTGAGACACAGCTACCAATTTCAACAAAGTACTTCCTGTCTTCCAGATAGGACCTTAACCAGTTTAGGGCAGTGCCAGTGATGCCCACCCAGTCCTCCAGTCTCTGTAAGAGGATCCCATGATCAACAGTGTCAAAAGCAGCACTCAGATCTAACAGAATTAAGACTGAGGCTTTGCCCATGTCAGTGTTCAGGCGGATGTCATTTGTCACCTTGACAAGAGCAGTCTCAGTGCTGTGATGAGGTCTAAAACCTGACTGAAAAACATCAAATGAGTTGTTTATTAAGAGGAAATCTGTGAGCTGTTGGTAAACAACCTTTTCAAGGACTTTGCCCCAAAATGGCAGATTAGAGATGGGCCGGTAATGACTCAGTACTGCGGCATCAAGACTGCTCTTCTTTAGGAGAGGCTTTATGACCGCAGTTTTCAAAGACTCACTATTTTAGGGCGGATAAGTTGCTTCTTCTTTAAAGCTTATTGCTCACTTAATACAAAATATATTACATTTAATTTTATTGGTAGTTAATCTACTAGTACTGTTTCCAGAATTCCCATTTCGCAGACTTGTGCAAATGACTTGGTGTGATGACCATGTTCAACTTCCTTTCGGAAGCTTGCAGTGCTGTGTAAGACGTGAGGCGATCGGTTTTGATCATAAACGATAAGAAATGTCCTGCAGTTCTGCGCTGCTCTCCTCATCTCATTTCCTCATCTCAAATGAGATGAGGAGAGCCTAGGCCTAGTATAAATGTAGACAGTAAAGGCCCAGGCTGTTGTACAATACATATGTAATATAAGATCAAGACAAAGCTAAAACATTATTGTCAGCTCATTGTTTTTTGTTCTGGTTATGTGTGTGTCAGTCTGAAGTGTGAGGGACACAGGGACATTCACAAAGTTGTATTTAGTTTTATTCAGAGCCACACTTCAAGGAAATGTGAGATCTGTCATTTCCCCATGACCCTGGATGATCTGAGGCCTCTGTTCTCGGGCTCGTGGAGTGTTCAAGTTGATTCCAGGCTGTTTTTCTGCCCCCCGTCTTCAGCCGCCTGCTCTTGCCAACACTCCAGCTGGAGATTTTGACTGCTTGAACAAGCCTAGTGAGTCATTACAGTTTGCTTTATCATAGTACAGTCTCGGTTGTAGTCCCTCAAACTAGGATTGATTGCAAACAAAAGCCATGATCTTTTCGCATGGACGTGCTGTACAAGATGATATGCTTCAGATCACGACTTCTCAGGGTAATCCTATTGCATTTGTTTAGAATTTGAATATGGCTGAATGGCTTTATACTGGACTTGGTCCAGTATAAAGCCATTCAGCCATATTCAAATTCAAAAAAGTTTTGCCATTCAGCCATATTCAAATTCTCTCTTAAAGATCTCATTTAAAGCTCACTTACAAAATCTGGTTCAGAACTTGAAGATAACACCTGTATTACCCTTGAAGCCTGCAAACATCTGCTATTGGCCACTGTTTTGCCTCTATTGGATTATGGCAATGCCTTTGCAAAATGTCTGAAATGGTTGGATACTGTGTTTCACTGCTGAGATTCACAACAGGTTGTGGCAGGTTTACCACTGTGGACTCTGCCACGGCTGGATGGCCTTCTTTGGGAGCCAGGAGGTTCACACATTACATCACATAAAGTTGTATTCTGCTGTGCATCTTCCTACTTGTGTGTCCGAGTGTGAGGAGCAGAGGGTCATTGTGATCTGTTCGGTTTGTCTGTCCCTCGTGGGAGGACTCACACTGCTCCTGCAGCCACAGGCTCTACGTTAAAACCCTCTCACTAATGTGCTGCTCATGTTTGGTAGTTTATAAATTATCAATGTCCGAATTATCAAATTATGGTCGAGCAATTTAAGTTTAAACTTGCTGTAATGAATAAAGAAAGATGCAATATAACAACGAATAGAACTACATATTCAAACTAAATTAAGTAGGCTTGTTAGTCTATCTACAAATCATTATTCATCTTTATATTTTGTAAGTTTTAAGGTAAGTTACATGAATCTAATGATAAAATGTTTTGGCATATTGATAATAATAATAATTCCTCTTGAATAATGTAATAAAAGTCTCATGTTCACACAGACCCTCCATCTGAAATCAGGCAATAATGCTCCCTTCCTTCTCCTTTGCCGTAACATTTGAGAGCAGCATCATGAGGTCAACTCTAAGGACTAAAGAGGTGTGAGGAGCAGTGAGGGAAAGGAGCTGCCGCTGCTCTTGGTGGATTTGAATCCTCCTGATCAGCGAACAGAACTACAGCTGTTCAGGAAATACTAAAACTCCCAGAAAACGACTACAAAAAGTGTATGCCTTCTCCTCCACTGTGCTGATATGCATGAGAATTATTCCTCCTTTTATTCTGTGCAACCATTGTTTCCATGACAACAACAAATACAGGTGCCACAATTGAAATTACTGCCACTGCTAAATACAGAGCTGCACTACACTTGCACCGTGTGATCTTGCAAAAGTTGAACGAAGAAGCACCTCCATGATATAAACAAATGCACAGAGCACATTTGAATTCACCAGCAGCAGCAGCACAGCCCATGTCACTGAAAATATTCCACTAAATCCTCCTGTCCTTTTGTCCAGAAGCAGTGCAGCAGTCAGGTCCAGGCTCTCAGCAGACTGTGTGCAAATGTGACTTTATGTTTTGTTTATTTCGACAAATACGGCAAGTGAAGGCAATGTGGCCTTCTGGGAAGTTTGGTTTATGCAGATAAATATAGGCCTATTGTGTAAAGTTGCACTGAGGCAGCAAAACATTTAATTAATTGCAAACTCATGGTGCAGAGATTGGTTGTGTTCAGGCACTTTCAGGGTGCTATGCGGAGTGGATTCTGGGATGCCTCATAGCTCCTAAGCCCTCCTGACGGTCCGTGTCATGGCTGACGAGGATGGCTTTAGTTCCCTGTCTAAAATGCCATAGTGTCTGAGTGAGACTCGGAGTGATGTTTGATGAAATCCAAATCACAAGAATGTAGGCCACTCTTGGCTACACTCTTGACTCTAGCTTTCTGTCTTATGAAGTTTTATGAAACAAGCCTCAGGCCTCAGCTCTGTGCTGATGTCAGTTGAAGTTGGTTAGCCCAGCTCTTCCTTCAACAGCAGAAGTCATTTCGCTCATGATCAGTCATGAGTCATTTATACGGTTGTGAGACAAACATTGGTTGTAAATGTAACACTGGTTAGGTGTTCCGGAGGTGCGAGTCTGCTTTAATTACAAAGCAAGCCAGTCAGTGTGGGTCAAAGCCTTAAAGGCAGCTTTTATTTAAAACCATATAAAAAAGGTTTGATTAATTGGTGAGGGTCCACTCTAGCTGGGGAGGGAGAGGCAAACTACAAGTGACAAAAAACAAACAAGATTAAAGCAAACAAACCATTACCATAACATAAAACCCTCAGTGCCACCATCACCAATAACTATAAATAAAATCACCCACTAAAGTGAGCCCCAATCCTCCCCAGCAACCTCAGGACCGACACCAACTACTGTTAAAACGTATTTAAAATAAGCAATATAAAACTGTTTAAAAACAAACTATATAAAACGGCAACCCGCACTTCTCCTGTAAACACAATGCGGTTGCAATGCATTTAAACAGTTTCATTAGATAAATAATATAAAGTATAAAAACGTACCTTTTAAAAACACAGGACTTTTAGACCCTTTAAAATGTATTAAATATACAAATCAGTCTTTTTAACAAGGTTCAAACATCAAGAGCAATCATCTGCTCACCAGCCACCAACATGTGCTCCGGCCTGCCCAGGAAGAGGAAGTGACATGCCCGACCTCTGACCTTTATGCTCTCATGTGACTTTGTTACATGACTGAGCTTGCCTTGCCACATAAAGATTAAAAGGTTTAAATTGTTCTCATAAAAATCACATTAATAGGTGGAGAATACAGGCCCTTTTTGTGGTCCTTTTTCTGAATGCTGTGTAGCTGTGTAGTTGTGTAGTTGTGTAGTTGTGTAGTTGTAGTTATCAGCTGTAAATCCCGCAGCTCCTGCACCTCACACCTCCTCGGATCTGATTGTTGACCTCATGTCGTAGCTCTCAAAGGTTAAGGACAAGAAAAAGGAAAGAGAAGAAAGGAGAGATTTTAGCTCGATTTTGGATTAAGCCCAAAACGTTGTTATTTTCACATATTTTATTTGACACCAGTAACTTCAACTGCATTCATATTCTTAAATAAAACTGATTTTTGAATGTCACAAAAAAGCCTGTATGTGTATCTTAGTAAACCTGCCATTCTTGTGTGGCCTTTTTAGTTCAGTAATAAATGGAGCACACAGCAGTTGGCTCTATGCTCAGAAGATAGTATTATTGTCAAAAGACGTAGACATTCTTCGCTCAGAAGAAACCCCTGCTGAAATTGTTTTACTTTAATTGCTGTTTTTCACTTTTGATCTTTGTTGCTTTCAGAAAAAAGAGTAATAACCGAGCAGTCCAAATGCAAGGCTCCAATCTGTGAAAGAGCAACAATGGCACTAAAAGGACAGATACAGTCAAAACGTTGTGAAAATTATTTTAGGGGTCCCCAGATGATATGGGTGAAATTTCATTCAATGTTATGCATCATAAACAACAACAATCATAAACGTCTTAAACAAGGCTTGACACTCTTCAAATGCAGTAGAACATGTGGATTCTTGTTTGGCTACCAAATGATTGTCTCTAAACTGTCCTGAGAATAAAATCAAACCTTACCGGTATATTTAAGGTAACTTGACATTTTGCGTGTAGCCTTGTTTTGTGTGTTTGGGGCTTGGGAAATCCAACGGTTGTTATTATGGGGGCTGCGACTCAAAAAGGTTGAGAACCACTGTCCTATGCACTTGTGAACAAAGATTTGTATTTATTTACTTGAAACATATTCATATTCTTTATTAAAAACCTATCAGTAAGAAAACCTTGACAAAAATATAGAGTGTTGCAAAAGTAAGAGTAGATGGGGAAAAAATCATAAACTACATACATTTACAACCTCCAATGGGTAAACACTAGAGCATCACCTAAGTCTTTGCAGCAATAATCAGGGATTTCAGGACAAAAGTTAGATATAAAACAACATTTATTATAGAACTCTTTGAAATGAAGATTGTGCCCTTTTTGTTTTTTGTGCTTTAGTTCGCATGGAGTAAATGAATGTGCATAACTGTTCCAAAAGAGCGGGCACCGCCAGCAGGTGAACATTTGTGCTAGTCTTTATGATAGTTTAGCTGTTTTATTTTTTATTAATTTGATTTATTGTGGTGAATTATGATGAACACAGTGAAAGGAAAGTTTTTAATCACAGATATGCTCATATTTTATAGTCTCATTTATTTTTTCAATTGATCAACTCTTCAAAGTCCGATTATAGCTTCTCTTGAGTAATATTCTGCAGCCATGTTGAGCATGCTTCAAGATAATGGGGATCATAAGAGCCCATTACATATTCTTACACAATAAAAGGCCCAACGCTGCACACACTCCAGTACTTATGGTAGCATTGTTCTACTCTAATTATGCAGCATGGTGTCTCATTTTTTTTACCAATTTGATTCAAAATATATTTTAATATTCCATAGTCTGTTTTGCATTGTTGCATATTTTGCATCCTTCTAAATCACTGAGTGTCTTAAAGTTTAATGTTCAAAATGAACATTTATACATTTTTTCCCCCCAAAATCTTTGGACAGCTCAGCACACATTGTATTACAAAGACAAAAGCTGTTAACCTTTTTTGTTGAGCCGTGCAAAGTCAATATGAGTAATGAATAGATCATGAGCTTAAATAAATGTTTTGTTTTTTTAAGGAACAACATATTTTCATTAGTTTCAACCCTCCTCTGCAGTCATTTGTCCAATACAAAACATTTCTGTGCAGCCGACAAGTGGTGCTCGTCTATGTCCCACTTACAGTAAGGACGTAACAGCAGACATTACTCCTGGTCCTGGAGAACAATATACAGTTCTTAAAGTGTGACCTCCGCTGATCTTTGAAGTTTAAAGGGTCTGATGAAAATAGCGTGCAGCAGGAGCCTAGAGCGCCTCGTGATGGACTAAATGTTATGTTTATTATCTCCAGAAACACACATTCCACAGTATGACTGAAGGGAACGCTCTCAAAGTCTCCTTGTTCAAAGCGCGCCCATTTAATTTGACCCAGACAGACATAACACAAAATTAATGCATAAGAAATATATTTATTATACATCAAATAGTGTTTAGATATTGTACAATGTATATAAGATGGAAGTCGGAGAGTGTTTATGGAAATATAATTCGCTATTAGAGTCTAGACTCTAGATCCTGGTGGTGGTGACGAGCTGAGGGATGAACTAACAATGTTGAAAAGAGACTGTCCCACAGATGAGATGGGGAAGGGGAAGGGGAGGGTTGTGGCACCATCTGAACACAGTGTAGTGCGGAGGGGAGCAATGTTTGAATGTAACAAGCTGAAGGCTGATTGGCTGCAGGGAAGATGAGTGGCAGCAGTAGCAAATGTAGGAGAGACATTTTGTGTGCAGCGAGACACTGCAGAAGAGGAGTCCAATCAGACTTTTCTCTTTTCTCCATTTTAAAGAAGGCCACTGTCACGAACGGCAGAACGGAACCAATTTACGGGGCTGGAAACAGGCGATGAATAAACAAGTCTTTAATGAAAATGGAACAGAAAAATACAAAGTCTCTTGGTTTAGAGTGACAAAAACAAAAGATCTTTCCAGCGGTGGGCCGCGCCAGCAACCGCGGTGTCGGAGGGCAGACGAGAAGCGTAGTCAGGTCCGTTCCAGGTTCAGTACACAGGCAAGACAGCGTTATCAGGGGATTGGCGAAAAGGGTAGTCTCAGGACGGTCCAGGGTCGACAGCGGCAAACACGAGGGACAGGCAGGAAAGTCAAAAAGGTAATCAGGATCAAAAACACTCGAATGCAGGAGCTAACAGGGCAAACAACAATCTCGCCCAGAACAAAGGAAACCAACACCTAATATACTACACCCAGTGATTAACAATCAGATACAGGGGTGAGGAGCCTGAGAGACAAAGGGGCGATCACCAGAGGAGAACAAGAAGGGAGGGGGAAACGAAGAGGAGCAGGGACAGAAACACCCTGAGTAAAACATGACAAACTATACATCACCAGACAGACGGTGACCATGACAGCCACGGGTGCTGGTTTGGGTATCTTCCTGTCTCAAATATCAGAGAGCACAAGAAGAATACATTTGATGAAAATACCAATATAGTTTAAACAACACAGAATGCCCTTTCATTTTGGACAGATATTGGTAATTGTCACATGTTTCTGTATGATAGTTTACTGCCTCCTCCTCCTCCTCCTCCAGTTTGTGATGTTGGTTTAGTTTAAATTATACATGTAAATCCATAAATTATATTTTATTAAATTATAAATTATATTTTCTCAATTTTTCTGATGTCAACTTATGTCTCAACCTTCAAGACATCAGCTGTGGTTGAACGCGGTTCACATCTGGCTCTTGACAGTTACAGATACTATACCCATCTGGCCTGTTGTAGTGTTTGGTCGTTGGAGGGGCTTATGGTATTGATGGCCGCCGCTGCTTATGTATCCAAGGCAACTGTGACTACAGCATACCACCAGCAAGAGAGTGGAGTTCCAGTCATAAGATCAGTAATTGTGGCTCCTTCTGCCCCTTATAAATCTCTATGAGGGTTTTGCCGTGCTAGAATAGATACAAATTGAAACATCACGTGCTGCGGATGGATGAAAGTCACTGACAGCCTATACGAACCCCATTTAATAGAGGTGGAAGTGGCCACAATTTCTGCTTTGGTGAATGGAGCCACCATTCTTCTGCTCCTTCTGCTGCCAAACTTTGAATTTCATTACAGCTGCAAGTCTTTGTACCAGCTTTTTACACCTATAGACAAAAGGCTTTGCAGTTCTACACTGCAGTGCTACACTTCCGACAACAACAGGCTGCACTCATGAGGCTGAATACTTTAGCTTGCTGCATATCTGTAAATCATGTTACATTGTTCTTCCACTTTATAATTGTGTGCCACTTTGTGTTGCTCTTTCACAAAAAATGGCAAAGACACACGCACACACTTTTCTCCATTATTTATCCGTCACCTTACCCACTTACTTATAATGTAGTAGAATGATAAGATTGAAAGATTATTATTGCATTTATAATAGATGATTCAAAAATACAATACTTACTTTACAATCTTTTGAAACAGACATTAAAATGTGAGCAATTTAGATTAAATGACTGAATTGGCAGGAAACTAAAAATAAGATTAGAAAATAAGAAGAGAATATGAGTGCTGCTACATTTCAGTAATCTATATGACATTTATTATGGCTAAAGACAAGAGAGAAGCTGCAAATCATAAATCATATCTATCAGATAGAGATATCGTGAAGAATGTCCAATAAAACCGACGGTAGGCAACCAAAGAAAACACATGTATAGTTCAAGCCTCGAAATAACGGGCCGGACACGGTCAATGACCGGCGCAAAAATCAGTTTTGACCGACTCCAAAATCAATGCTCCGGACATAATGACCGACGCAAATTTTTCGACGTAATATATTTTTAATAGGCAAAAACAGCGCGGTGAACATGCCCAAAGCGATTCCTATGCACAAACTCGGGCGCGCTGTACTACAGACCACGATTATTGCTGTAGTCATACAGCGGAGGAAGGCAGCGGAGCGCATGTGCGCGGGCATTTCCATCGCTTATTAAGTTAACTTAAGTTTCGTTTTGACGGACATGCCACTTCGCAGTCTTCTCGCTTCTCATTGGCTGAGCGGTGTCCGTGATCTAATGTCGATGAAAGCAGGCATCTGATTGGCTGCTGCGTTCGGTTGCGTTCGGTTGGATTCGGAAATGCCCGCTCTAATTTTGCGCCACAAGTGATATCGAGGTTGGCGGGCGTCAATCTCCTCAGTTCGCAATTCAGTCTTTTTAAAGTTGTTTGCAACAAAAGCTCTAATTTTGCACATTAGGGACAATGTGAATGTGGAAGTATCCAAGGGCCCCAAGGGCCCCGCCCCCTTTGGAGTTGTTAGCATCGGGGCAATGTATATATGTTAGTAGTTTATTTTGTAGGCTGTGATTTTATATATTCCACAAGATCTCCTTGTGTCAAATGCTGTAAACAGTATTTATTTTGTATCTAAGAAACATTATTATATTAAATTAAACAGTATTAAAGATAGGTGCACGGTGGCAAAGGCGGTTAGCGCTCTTGCCTCCCAAGAAGGAGATCATGGGTTCGGTTCCCGGACCAGACCAACATCACATGATCTCTCTGGGTGGAGTCTGCATGTCCTCCCCGTGTTACCGTGGGTTCTCTCCGGGTTCTCCGGCTTCCTCCCACCGTCCAAAGACATGCATGTGTTAGGCAAAATTGGTGACTCTAAATTGGCCCTAGTGAATGAATGTGAGCGTGAACTGTCTGTAATGTCTGTGTCTCTGTGTTGGCCCTGCGACAAGTTGGCCACTGTCCAGGGTGTACCCCGCCTAAGGCCCGAAGTCACTGGGATAGGCTCCAGTCACCCGCGACCCCGAAAGGGAACAAGCGGTAGAAAATGGATGGATGGAAGTATTAAAGATCATGTTCTCTGGTTTATAGGAATTTAGTATTTGTGCTCTTCATATCAAATAAAAGATAAAAGTACTTTAAATTGTTTTACATGCTAATAACCAGGTTTAAAACAACACATTTATCTTGTTCTTATGACGCCGCGATGCCACGCGCGCTTGTGGGCCCCTGAAATTGCTGGGGGGCCCCTAACTTTTTCAGGTAGGGGGCCCCCCTGGCCCCTAACTTTGAAAATCTATTTCTCAGCCTGTAAATGATAAAGAGACATGTTAATAAAAGTTCATTTTTCATTAATTCTGTTATTCTGTTTTCCTTTCCTTGTGACCGATTCAGAATTAGCCATGACAGGTACTAAATGATCGGTACCTGTCATGTTGACAGGGACGTAAAAATGATTATTTCAAGGCTTGTAGTTTAATGACATATAAATACAGTATATCAGCATGCAACATACAAACATATGGCTCCTTGACATAAAAGCATTAGATTTCATGTCGGGTGATTGGCTGGACTGGATCTAATCGGAGCAAACTCACAGCGCCACATTCCACTTCAATGATCCTTTTGATTGTCTTTATTCCCAGCAGCAAGCATCAATCAATCACTCAATCAATCAATCAATCAATCAATCACTCACTCACTCACTCGATCGATCGATCGATCGCTCACTCGCTCGATCGATCGATCGATCGCTCACTCGATCGATCGATCGATCGCTCACTCGATCGATCGATCGATCGCTCACTCGATCGATCGCTCGATCGATCGCTCACTCGATCGCTCGATCGATCGCTCACTCGATCGCTCACTCGATCGCTCACTCGATCGCTCACTCGATCACTCACTCGATCGATCACTCACTCGATCGATCACTCACTCGATCGATCACTCGATCGATCACTCGATCGATCACTCACTCGATCGATCACTCACTCGATCGATCACTCACTCGATCGATCACTCACTCGATCGATCACTCGATCGATCGCTCACTCGATCGATCGCTCACTCGATCGATCGCTCACTCGATCGATCGCTCACTCGATCGCTCACTCGATCGCTCACTCGATCGCTCACTCGATCGCTCACTCGATCACTCACTCGATCACTCACTCGATCGATCACTCGATCGATCGATCACTCACTCGATCGATCACTCACTCGATCGATCACTCGATCGCTCACTCGATCGATCACTCGATCGATCACTCGATCGATCACTCGATCGATCGATCACTCACTCGATCGATCACTCACTCGATCGATCACTCGATCGATCGCTCACTCGATCGATCACTCGATCGATCACTCACTCGATCGATCACTCACTCGATCACTCACTCGATCACTCACTCGATCGATCACTCACTCGATCGATCACTCACTCGATCGATCACTCACTCGATCGATCACTCACTCACTCGATCGATCACTCACTCGATCGATCACTCACTCGATCACTCACTCACTCGATCACTCACTCACTCGATCGATCACTCACTCGATCACTCACTCGATCACTCACTCACTCGATCACTCACTCGATCACTCACTCACTCAATCAATCAATCAATCAATCAATCAATCAATCAATCACTCACTCACTCACTCACTCACTCACTCACTCACTCACTCACTCACTCACTCACTCACTCACTCACTCACTCACTCACTCACTCACTCACTCACTCACTCACTCACTCACTCACTCTCTCAATCACTCACTCACTCACTCTCTCAATCACTCACTCACTCTCTCGATCACTCACTCGATCACTCACTCGATCACTCACTCGATCACTCACTCGATCACTCACTCGATCACTCACTCGATCGATCACTCACTCACTCGATCACTCACTCGATCGATCACTCGCTCACTCACTCGATCACTCACTCGATCACTCACTCGATCACTCGATCACTCACTCGATCACTCACTCGATCACTCACTCGATCACTCACTCGATCACTCACTCGATCACTCACTCACTCACTCGATCGCTCACTCGATCGCTCACTCGATCGCTCACTCGATCGCTCACTCACTCACTCGATCGCTCACTCGATCACTCACTCACTCGATCACTCACTCACTCACTCACTCACTCACTCGATCACTCACTCACTCACTCGATCACTCACTCACTCACTCACTCGATCACTCACTCGATCACTCGATCACTCACTCGATCACTCGATCACTCACTCGATCACTCGATCACTCACTCGATCACTCACTCGATCACTCACTCGATCACTCACTCGATCACTCACTCGATCACTCACTCACTCGATCACTCACTCGATCACTCACTCGATCACTCACTCACTCGATCACTCACTCACTCACTCGATCACTCACTCGATCACTCACTCGATCACTCACTCACTCACTCACTCACCTGGCTCTTTGTCTTGTTTTGATCTGATCTGAAGAAATTAATTATTATCCAGAAATGAGAAGCACAAACAGTCCAACAAACCTGCTCGTTCCTTTCATCAAACTGTCTTTTGAAGTGGGGTAAAAGGTTCCCAGGAATTTATCAAACCAGGGAGACATTGTTCGGCAATTTGGTGACCACGCTGGGTCAGTTTGTCCAGCCTCATATACATTTTATATACTTTATATACTTTGGACCTGACAATGATATTGGATGTAAGACCTTTGAGAAACGTTGCCCTAAAGGTCGATGAAAGGAAGACATTCAACCCTCTTGTGAGATATACTTCACATGTGTGTGTGGGCACAGTATATAGATGTTTACTCCCTGTCCCACGGTACTTCTGATGGAAATTAGCTTTTGAGCTTTGATCCAGCTTTGATCTGGTGTATTAGCTGTTCATTAATACATGCTGTGCCAGTCAAAATAAATACATATACTAACTATGGTATACATATGGTAGAGAGTCATGCAGAACACTTACTTACTTAATACTTACAATCCTAACTGCTGCAGGTTGTGGACTAGTATTTAACAGGCTAACGAGGTCAGGATCACATGCTTTCAGACTCAGCGTTTGAACCAGGCTCAAAGGTTTTTCTGGGCTGCTAATCTGAGGAAGGGTTTATTCAACATCTGTGTTCAGTCTGCTCCATATACTCCACATAGTCTAAACACTAAAAGACACAGTTAATGAATTACATCCTTTACTGCAATATTATCTGATTGCCATCCAACCTGCTTGCTTAGCCTTCATTAAACAGTCAAAGTAAATGTTTACCGTAAAGGCATTCAATTACAATTTGGATCTTAACTGAGATTTCATGCCCTGCACTATATCTGTCTGTAGTCCTAAATAGTCCTATTAAGCCTAGAAAAAAAGGATTTATTAACCAAGCATAATATTTAAAAATGGATATAAACAAGCTTTCTATACAGAGCGTTGTGGATCTATGGTTTGCAGTTAGATCCTCACTAACTAATGTAGTGCTGGTGTATCTTCAGGCAAGACACCTCAACTATCATGCCAGCAAAACTATGTTATTGTAATAAGGGGTTTTCAGCACTAAAACTGCCATTTGTAGGTAAATCTAAAGGAAAATGTACTACAGGTAAATTATTTCACTCATATTGTAGGCTTATAGCTTACGTTGTTTCTGTGTTTGATTCACCTGCCACATATTGATGGGCTATAATGACAAACAGTATTTCAGACCATGGCAAGTAAAGAGAACAAATGTAAAGGAAATTGTTGAAAGCAAAAAGGGAGTAACAGAGTTTGAACCCAACTGAAATACAGGGCAAGAAAATGAGAAATAATGTTAAAGGCGTAATGGACGATTTTTTCCTCGTGGCGTGGACTGCCGATTAGTTCTGCCACGTATCAATCATAAAACGCACCTATCGCTCACCTGCAGCCGCGTGCGGCTCGTCCTCACGTTTCCGCGTGTCTAAGCGCATGGATCTATCATAATATTGTTCCCTCAGTGTACGGGACAAAATTAGGCCGGAGAAAGACAGTTTGAGCTGACTCAGAAGAAGACGTAAATCTACGGGAGACGAGAGATGCAATGCGATCTGTCGCGCTAATAAACAAACGCACGTGTGTGTTGTATCAGTCCGCACGGGGGAGTGCATATGCGCACTTCCGCATCCAAATCACCGAAAAATCGTCCATAACGCCTGTAATCTTGTGAGTTTAATGTACTAAACAAAATTAACAAAAATAGAAACTTGAAAGCTCTTAAAAACTCCTTGCGGTGAACAATTAGGATGCTTGGAATGCAATAGATAAGTGAGCAATACATGTGGATCGCTGCTAATAGTTTAAAATGAACTAGTTCTGTTTTTAGGATTAAAATTGAAATAAAACCCTCTATACGCCGTCTTGAGGACAAAGCCGCATTTGCGCTGTAAGCTTTTCCAAAAAAGTCTCAAAACAAAGGATTTCTCTTCTGTAACATCCCCAAAGACCCCTTTGCCAGAAATGTATTACTGTTGTCAGGATGGACCAGTGGACTTACAGAAATCCCTCCAGACTGAGGCTGAGCTGTTTGTTTCAGGTAGTTAGCAGCTGGCTAATGCTAGCTAAGGGACTATTGTGTGGCTATGCCAATAAACGGTAGGCTACTTGTAGACACTTTTAATGAGCCTATTTTCCAATTGTCTGGGTGTTATCTTGAAAACTGCAGAGGGCTTGTGGATGATGAAGCTGAGATGAAATAAATGTCAGTAAAGGTTTATTGTGGCAAGGTGTCTCTGCTTTTAAAGCAGAACAGTAACCCTGGCGACATGTTTTTCTTTCCTTCTGCAGCATAATAACATACAAAAACATTTCACATTGCCAAATATAAAAAAAGAGCCAGGGTTTCTCAGCCGGTAAGTGTTGGTAAATGTTGCAAGGTTGGTTTTCCACCAAGAGACAGCAGGGGGCGACAACAGTCACTTAAAACGATTCAAAAATATATGTTTAACTATTACAGGGACTTTCAAAGATGTTCAATAAGGTAAAAAAGCTACTTTGTTCTGCTTTAAGTCTCAGCGACTTGCTGCTGTAGATCTGGATCAAAGCCCATAAGATCCAAGATGGCGCCACTGAAGGCTGCCTCAGCGTTTCGGTGCTCTTTATTTTGTTTGTTCATAAATTGTGTGTCAGCGATTATTCGGAAATCCAACCCCCAAAAAGCTGCTGGAGCAGACGGTGTCACTCCTGCCACCTTAAGACACTGCGCAGGTGAGCTGGCCCCTGTCTTCACTGGCATTTTTAACACCTCCCTGGAGTCATGCCATGTCCCAGCCTGCTTCAAGTCGTCCATCATCGTTCCTGTCCCCAAGAAACCCCGGAACACTGGACTTAATGACTACAGACCTGTAGCGCTGATGTATGTAATTATGAAGTAATTTGAGCGCCTGGTCCTCCCCCACCTCAAGTCCCTCACCTCCTCCCTGCTGGATCCTCTGCAGTTCGCCTACAGAGCCAACAGGTCTGTGGACGACGCCATCAACCTGGCACTCCACTTCATCTTGCAGCATCCGGACTCCCTGGGAACCTATGCCAGGATCATGTTTGTTCAGCTCTGCATTCAGTGCAATCCTCCCCGCTCTGCTCCAGGATAAGCTCTCCCAGCTCAACGTGCCTGACTCCACCTGCAGGGGGAGCACTGACTTCCTGACGGATCCAAGGCAGTGCGTGCAGCTGGGCAAGAATGTCTCAGACACTCGGATAATCAGCACAGGACCTCCACAGGGCTGTGTACTTTCTCCCTGTACACAAACTGCTGCACCTCAAAACGTTAACCTGATCAAGTTTGCGGACGACACCACCCTCATCATGCTTATTTCGGACGGGGATGAGTCTGTCTACAGGAGGGAGGTGGACCGGCTGGTGTCCTGGTGCACCGGTAACAGTTCAACGCCCAGAAGACAGTGGAGGTGATCATGGACTTCAGGAAAGTCACAGCTAAAGCCCCCCCTCACTATCACAGACTCCCCCATCACCACTGTAGACTCCCTCCGCTTTCTCGGCACCATCATCACCCAGGACCTCAAGTGGGAGCCCACCATCAGCTCCCTCCTCAAGAAGGCCAGCAGAGGATGTACTTCCTGCGGCAGCTGAGGAAAACCAAGCTGCCAGCGCAGATGAAGGTGCAGTTCTACACGGCCATCATTGAGTCCATCCTCACCTCCTCCATCAACGTGTGGTATGCTGGAGCCACAGCCAGGGACAAACAGAGACTACAGCGCATTGTGTGCTCTGCTGAGAAGGTGATCGGCTGCAGACTTCCATCTCTGCAGGACCTGAACGTCTCCAGGGCCCTTGGACGTTCAAGTTGGATCACAGCCGACCCTTCTCACCCTGCACATGGACTATTTGAGCCACTCCCCTCAGGCAGGAGGCCACTCCTCTCAGGCAGGAGGCCACTCCTCTCAGGCAGGAGGCCACTCCCCTCAGGCAGGAGGCCACTCCTCTCAGGCAGGCTATGGTCCATCCAGACCAGAACCTCTCGCCACAAAAACATTTTCTTTCCCTCTGCCGTTGGACTCATGAACACTTCTTAAACACTGTCACTTGAACAATAATTTATTTATTAATCACTCACTGCACTCTTCACTTTCTGCACTACATATTTAAATTCAACAAATTTGTGTACATAGTAAGCCTATTTTTATTCTTATTTTTTTCCATCTCATAGCCTATCGTTATTTTTATCCCATAGCAGATTTAAATTGTTTCTCTTTTATCACTTATATAGGTTGTTTTATCATAGTTCATTGTTTTATGTTGCACCAAATCACCAAGACAAGTTCCTATGTTTGTGAATTCTGTTCATTGACAATGGCAATAAACCTTTTCCG
Source organism: Eucyclogobius newberryi (assembly GCF_026437365.1). NCBI lineage: Eukaryota > Metazoa > Chordata > Actinopteri > Gobiiformes > Gobiidae > Eucyclogobius > Eucyclogobius newberryi. The sequence continues at coordinate 17,465,136 of NW_027315945.1, forward strand.
ATTCTGATTCATAACTTCTTCTTGAAGTATCAACCCTTTTCATTTTCAATTTTGCACGCTGTTTTTCATGACAATCTCACAAGTCACTTGTCACTTGACTGAAACCCATGAATACTGCACAATCAAGATGAACTGGTAAATACAATCAATGCTTAAACAAAATACAGTGTTATGTATTGTGAAACTTGTTGACTAAATAACTTTCCAATGCCACGGTCTATTTCCAGCCACAAAACTAAATTGTGTAACCAATATTATTATGGTCATGAGTTTGCTGAAGGAAGCTGACCCTGATGACATGTGTGCAAGCTCACACACTTGTATCTGCTCTTTACTCAGCCCTCCGCCGCCAGGAGGAGATCAAGCAAGTAATGCGGGCGACCATCTTCCTGTCAAGTCTTTATACATTTTCAATAATAAAAAGCCATAGCTGCGTCACACAATAAACAAGATGGCTGCTTATATTTGTTTCCATGGATCTTCTTAAGATATTATAATTGATCCTAAAAAGGGAAATGTATCAAGAGAAAATAAGTGGTCGTTTGGTTGTCGTAAGAAGACTTATTTTGATGTATTTGAATAATGTCCTTAATGTCCTGAATCAGCTTTCTGAAACAGGTTAAAATGTAATCATATTAAGTCTAGAAAGAAGTAATTTCCGTTAATAATGTCCTTTTAGTAATTGTTTAGAGTTCGACCTGTTTTGTCTTAGCTCAGTCCTGGTTTAGCCAGTCACAGGATCGAAACATTGTTTGAGTATTACTGATTCACTGAATTCCTCACTTGTTAGAGCAAACCCACCGTAACAGAGCACAGTACAGAGTCAGACTCTACTCACAACCATGTGGTTGTCCTGTGCTGGGAATCTGAAGAGCTATGCGTTTTGTTAAATGGAAAATGTATTTGTAACTGAAATAAAAATGGGTCTGTAGGTTAAATAGATACAATCTGCATATTGAAATCTTCCTCAGTTCCACTTTGCAATGTCTCTCACTTCATGCAGTTAATCCAATTAAAAACTGTAATATATTCTTATAAAATTCACTGGTCAGTGAGAGAAATACTACAAATTATTTGAAAAAGCATGCCACTGCTTGCCATCTGGGTGTCTCAAGCAGAAATGGTTGGTTGTACCACTACACCCCCAACCCTCCTTGAAGTATAATACAAATGAACATGAAACAAAGCTACCGTAACGTTTACAGTAACATTAAGCACGTATACGAATTGTCCGTGAATGCATCATACAGTGAGAGGTAGTGCGTGGGTACAGGGTAATGAGCAAGGAACAACTGCAGTGTGATGTCTGTCTGTATAATATGTATGTATCCTGAGCAAAGCAACCAACTAAACTGACAAACTCTCATTCAGCTGCATCCTCTTTTGTGTCAGTTTATCTGCAAATGTTTTATTGGAGACTGTCACTTGCTAAAGAGATTTTTTAAATCCCAATTATATTTTATCCCAGTTGTATAAAGTTTACATGAAAAAGAAAAACTACTGATATATGGCAGTGAGGCTTGGGCTCTATGTGCTGCTGACATCAACCCACTGGCAGCGTTCGAAACCTGAAACTATGGATATGAGGCTGATTTTCAGCAAGTGAAGACTCCTCATGGATTAAGAACATGTTTGTGGAGTCAAAACTCCCAACTGTACCTGTTTGTTTAAACTCTGGAGTCTACAGTGGAGCTGCCCGTGCATTTCCAACATACCCACTGTGGATAATTTTGTTTAGGAAAAATAGAAGACTAAAGACGAACTGTAAGCTATGTTCCCATGCACAGAACAAGACAGCTGCTGTGCAGCTAAAGGCTACCAAAGGCCCCAAATGACCTGCCTGAGTTGCCTAACTTTACCACACTTTTCAGTGCTTCGCATCATCGGTGTACCTTTGCGTTACGCACTGATTAGAGAAGTGAACTCTGGGCTGAACTCCAAAAGAAATGGAACAATGAAGAGAGGACAAAATAATGAAATATTTTCCAAATTGAAAAAAATTAACAATACCAAGATACTGATGAGTCAGCAGAGGACATAATTCAATGACACAAAAAATCATAGTATAAAACTGGGAATAAAAACAAGATTGCTGAGGCAGTTCCAGTGATTATTTTTTGAAAATAATGAACATATTATGGCTGTTATATATGAACAATGCAAACCTAACTTGTGCTGATAATACAGGCGATAAAGCTTTGATTAGCCAGGAAAAGTATTACAATTTCATGCCTTTTGGACAGTGGTGGCTTGTGGTGAATCATTCAACACTTGTCCTTAGTTATGTCTTTAGTTGCCAGATGGGGCCTTAATCAAGGTGAAAGAATGTTTCATTGTATTGTAGACTTTTCAACTTTTTTTTGTTTTTTGTTGTTGTTGTTGCTTAAAATCAAATTATTTGCAAATTGATAATTACATTGCAAGTGGCATGGTCAAAGGTGTGAGCCCCGTGGAGTACTGACAGTATTGGAAGTGGATTTAGTAAACCTCAGTGTGTCCAATGGTGGACTGCACCTCAGAGACTCTTGCCTACATCATCAGTGCTTCACAGACTTATTTACACCTCAGACTTTGGTATAAGCTGGTGAGGACAACTACTAGTGTAATGGGAGCAGAGAGCCCTCCCCTCAGCAATCTGTTCATCTATTCCATTATAGAGGTAAGTCAAAGGGCAGCGGCAGTATTTGTGTCCTTAGGCCAGACACAACCCATCTTCTCTTTGTTAATTAAAACTCTCCGACTCATCTCGACGGGAGTACATGCAAGTCTTAACATTTGCTTGAAAATGTGTTGGATCCACATGACTAACCACATGAAAAGTGACAATGATCACAAAAAGCACCAAAGCTTGTCACTTGGATGGATTAACAAAGACATAATTCAATGCTCTAAAAGACCAAGTTTAATTATGGAAATAAACAACATGGTAAATAATACAAAAAAGAAAAGAAAAATACTTTTTTAGAAACTCACAGGGAATACACAGCAGTCTCTGATGTTTGATAATTAAATTGCTGAGGGTTGTAAAGGAATAGATGGGGTTTTAGCTAAATATCTACTTTTGGATCTGACTGTTGCTTTGATACATGTCCTCAAGTAAGACTCTAAATCTAAAACACACTCAACTAATTTCCATTTTCCTCCAGGACACAGTTAAAAGACAAGTGCTTCAAAATGAAAGCTGTTCTGTGTGCAGCAGTTAGGGCCTCCTACTATCCTGTTTAGAATGAAAGCAGGGAACGCTCACTCAGGGTTTACTGTGCTATCTTTTTCGTTTCGTTTATTCTTTTTGACGGTTGTTCTTCCGTATTGTACATTTTCATTATGAAGACAAGTGGGGATACAATATAGTGTCAAGTAATTGATCATTTTTCTAATAGACTTGTGATGAATGACAAGCAGTTTCCACACTATACACAAGTTTAAATCACTGTATAAGCAATGGATGATGTCATATTTCAAAATGACAAAACTGTAAATTATACCATCTTATCTCAATCCATAGTTCATATCAGCTGTTTAAAGAAAAGAAAAAAATAATGCAGCAAGCGGCATCTCATGGCCATTTTGTTAGATTTCAAAATACGCCAAATGGAGTCCTATCTCCAAAACAGTGCCCCTGCAAGTGCTACACGCAAGTCAATAGAAACGTCAAAAACTTTTGTGGAGTTGTGGAGATTGCACACATTAAATTGGATTTATTTTTGTAATGCCCAAAATCCCAGCAGCAGTTGCCTCGAAGGGCGACAGTGAGAACAGAATAAACAATGTTCATAGGGACAGGGCCGGCCCAAGCCTTCAGGGGGCCCTAAGCGAAAACATTTTTGGGGGCCCCTCACCACGTCATCAGAATCAGTTTTATTGCCATTGTCAGTGAACAATTCACATATGGAACTTTCTTCAACGCAAACAAAGCGCACCCAAACTCCAGGGCATCCGTTTGACAGTTAGTTTATTCTCAGCACCTCACAAGCTCAAATATTGATAACTTAAATTCCACAATGCAACTTGGTGTTCCGCTGACATCACCTCTACTCCCTGTACAAATAACACACGTCCCAGATGTTTTTGGGTGTATTTGTGGGCGTTAAGGGTCGACAGCCACATTAGCACATTAGTTTAAATTAATGAACAGGGGGGGTCTGGGGGCCAGAGATTTTCAGACCTTTTTTGGGTCTTCTGGTGCATTTTAATGTGGTCCAGCCGGCTAAAGTAAGAGTAAAATGTTATGTAATGCTATAAAATGATGATGTGATGAAACTGTGCCAGGAGAAAATGACTAAAGCCAGTTATTAATACAATAGTGTACTTAATTACTTAATACAATATCGGCTATGAAAAATAATTATGGTCAAATTGATTCATTTTAACTGAAAATGTAAAAGTAATAGTTATCCTTACTAATTTATCTTTTACTGCTCCCAACTGTTCCTTCTTGCCAAAGTGACAAAACAAGTTGTATTAAATTAAACAAATGGCATAAGCATTGCTTGATTAACAATTAACACTGATAAAACAGTGCAAACATGTTATTCCCAGAGAATGAACAGAACGAGAAGTGAAGGTCCAAACCTCGCTATAGTGAAGAGACTGCGTTTCTGCAGCTTTGCCACTTTTATATAAAAAATATATAGTATTATTCTATAACAGATGTAATTTTAATGTGTCTGGTTATTTTTCACTATCAATTTATTATAATTTATAACAAATAGTCTAATGATGCTTTTTAAATAAATTGAAATGTTTTATTGCTCTATTAAAAGTTAATTACAATATAAATGTTTGTTCTGATCAGAACATCACACACTGGACTCCTGCATGAAACAATGCTGCGATGTGATTGGCTGATGGACCTTACGTGCATAAACCTTTACGTTCCTCTTATTGCACGTTAAGAAGTCAAAGTAAAACAGACATCACGAGTCACGATTGATCTCACACATGGTGATGTGAGAGAGAGGGGACCAAACTCAAACCCGCTCATCTCTGACTGAGGCTGCTCAGGGGCCCGGGACAGGGGCCCGGGACAGGGGCCGCACACTGTTCACTCCAAAGTCTCACGTCAGAGGTTCTGGACGAGACGGCGCTCGTCCGGACTGGATCTCCACCTCTTAGTGACCGGGGCATAGACGCCTCTCACCGGCCTCACCTGCAGCTCACACGGGCTGGTGTAAATGTGAAGCTTATTATCTTTCATTCACACATATTATTGTGCGCGGGGCAGAGCTCTCGTCGCCTCCAGCCTGAGCGAACTAACGTGACAGACTCGTGTTGTTTCAAACAGCAGCATTAACCGTCTCTTTGTAAGAGAAGTTCAATACCTGGAGAGTGTTGTTGAGTTTGCAGTTTCTTTACGTCGTCAAGAAGTTTCTTCTTTTGTTTTTCGGCATCGGGGGGATATATTCCTCTGGACATGAGGACCACGCAGGGACCACGTTGTGTTGTGTTTATGTTTTGCTCTCGTTCTGCTCGCGCACAATGAAGTTGCCCAATCAGCGCAGGTTTGGTGTCTTGGTTGCCAGATTGTCATTACAAATAAATGCGGTTTGTGCGTTATATGTTACCGCTGTGTGCGCTGCCGCGCCAGCAGCGCTACTACACTAGTGGCACACGCTGCGCTTGCACTTCTCATAAAACGGGTTGCCAGATTGGGGGCCCTATTAACACCTCGGGGCCCTACGCGGCTGCTTAGTTCGCTTATAGGCTGGGCCGGCCCTGCATAGGGACTTGGCAATGTCCCAGCATCCCGTGTCCTTAGACAAATGTCCCAAGCTCCCCTGTTCTTAGACCCTCCTTCTTGGCCAGAAAAAACTACCAAACCTCTTTGGGGAAAAAGTAGAAACCTGGAGAAGTTCGACTGTGAAGGAGAGATCCAACTCCCTCAGACGGACAGGCGGACGCCAGGTAGACAGTGGAGCTGGACCTACTCATTTGGAGTAGAGACCGCTTCTCCAGGGAGTTGAGGATCATCTGGATCCACAGGTCATCGATGTGCCTGTCCCACTCCCGGCGGGGAAGTGGAAGAAGAAGAAGAAGAAAAATAAACAGATGTAAACAAGTGAAATTATATTAAAATAAACCGAGTCGGCCTCTTTAACATGGATAGGAGCTGATTCCATAACACAGGAGCTTGGTAGCTAAACGCTCTACCTCCTACTGTGCTTTTAGAGACTCTTGGGACCACCAGAAGGCTCTACCTCCTACTGTGCTTTTAGAGACTCTTGGGACCACCAGAAGGCCAGCATTTTGAGAGCAAAGAGCTCTGTTTGGATGAAATGGTACTATAGCATGTATTATGGCTTTGTAATTCAGGAGCAGGATTTTAAATTTGATTCTAAACTTGACAAGGAGACATGCTCAACATCTTTGTTTATGTCCCCACAGGAAGTGACATGGTGGGAATGAAATCTGCACAGTTTTTCTAACAATATAAATATATATATATATATATATATATATATATATATATATATATATATACAAACCTCTTTTTAATTATCTATTATGTACTATAGCCAATGACTTTTTGACAATTTAAATAATAATTAAAACATAATTGTTGTTATGACAACAACAAAAACACCCTATCAGTACTTAATTTTGTTTCCTTATTGTTCGGGTTTTCTTTAGAGAGATCATATGTAATCCCATATTATCATGAATTTATCATTTAAAGACCTAAATCAATGATAGAATATATTTTTGGATACACTGATTCCCCTGCTAGTCTTTATCTGTAACTCACACTCAACATTATATGGAATTATATAATCATAAATAATACAGGAGTCAAGAGGCGCATTCTACCATTTTATAGATACAATTAGGAACATAGTGTGGTCATCTTAGAATATAAATGTTGAATTTCATTACCATAGTATCATTACATCAGTGGTGTCCAAACCTTTTTTGAAATATGCAAAGCAAGGGGTCACAGACTACATGACAATGAAGGGAATCTTGCAAAATGTTGCATGTGACGTTTGGTTTGACTGACCCATGACACCTTTAAGGCTTGGAACATTAATGTTATGTCTGTATTACATCAAAATGCTTGTTGTTTCAATTGAAATCTGCAGTAAATAGTACCGGGTAGTAGTTTTGGTCATTTGAGTCTATTTATTTAGCATGACCTCTACTCTACATGCAGGTCGTGCTCAACTTATGGCAGTGATTCTTTACTTTTTGCCCACCTCTTGCTCATCACACTTAACACATTTTTACTTGATACTTAAGATACTAAGAAATGATTTGATATTAGCCTCATCAATATACTTTGTACCTGTATTTACAATGAAAAGATGTAGCAGCAGCTACTTCAGACAGGAGTCAGGACCAGAACCTCCTGCAGTAAGTGGATGTGGATCCTGTTCAAATACAATACTGAAAGAAATGTGGAGTTTATAGCCCTGACAAGGCCAGACAGGTGCTGCTGGATTAGGGGTGTTTTACAGATATTATTTACAGTATATAATATAATATAATAGCCCTGACTCTAAGCAGAGGTTGTTTGTCACAGTGAGGGATAAGAGGACACTTTACAAACTGCTCCTACTCTAGACAATAAAGAGGCAGAGGAGCTCGTGTTCCAGCAGGCTTCATACAGCTCCGCTCACAGTGAATGATACGGGACAATATCACACTACTACTCACACACTATAACCTTGTATTGTGACCGGGATGTGCCTTTTGTCCATAATGGTATGATATGCTTTGATTGTACAAGGACGCTGCACATCAAGACATTAACTAAAAGCAAGATGCTGAGGTTGTATGTAGATCTTATCCAGTTGTGTCCTCCAGTTATGTCCTTGGACAGTTGCGATGCCCAGACACCTTTGTCTCAAAGTCTGTCACCCTTCTCAAAAAACCTGCCCTGAGACGAGAGTACCTGGCTCCTTCCTGGTTCAGACCCGTCCTTGTACCTTCTTTCCCCTTAGAGGAAAGTTATTTCATTGATTGATTAACTGACACATTAACACAGTTATAGGCCTTCTCTGATGATACTGTCTCTCATTCATTTCTGTTCCATTTTTTGAGTCATTTTCTAGACAAATTGTGAGGTTTTTGAAGTCTTTGTTTGATTTTTACAAAGGGGCAGCAGAGTGCTCGTCCATCCGAAGGTCGGCAATTTGAGTCCCGCTCTCTCCTGGTAGAGCGGTCGGATCCCCTGACCCACGGGGTTGGCGGTGCGAATGCAGCTGCCTTAGGTGAATACTGCTGGTGTGTCCTTGGGCAAGACACTTCACCTCGCCCCCAGTGTCTGCGTACACTTGTGTGTGAATGGGGGACTGGTTTCCTGATGTAAAGCGCTTTGAGTGCCTTGAAAGCTAGAAAAGAGCTCTATAATGTGGCCATTTGTTTTTATGCAGATAAAGATGCATAAAGGGAAATATACGCCATTGCACATTTTTAACATCTGGCCATTAACGTTGAGTTGCCATAAATGGTGTTGAAAAGGTTGATACCAAAAATGGGAAAAGGCACATTTTCATTTATTTTTTGTATTTATTGATTTATTTTGTATTATGGCTTTTTGACTAAAACATTTACAATAGACTCCTCCCCATAGTTGGACTTGATAACATCATCACAGGTGGAAATTAGCACTTGAGCTACACCTGGTACAATGCTTCTCTCCCGATACTAGTAATGCATACTGTGCACTGTCCGTGTCTCAAATAACTTAATAACTTAACTTAACAATTAAAAATAGAGCTGTTACTTGGAAACAGCACATCTAAAGCTTATTTTAATTATGGATGATTTTTATATTTTCAGCTGTTACAAGTAGAACATTTCATTTTAAATGTTTTAATATCAAAAGTGTATTACTGCTGAGCCAAATACATTGTTAGAGAATATTTTAATTAATTTTGTGCTTTTAGCCATTACATTTGGAATAAAAAAAAGTGACCCCCAAACTGGAGGAATGGCTTGAGCAGATCAGACATATAGACAAAGACACTGCACAAAACCCTCAAACTCCCAGGCCTCTAGTAGAGGACCCGAGCTTGAAGGGGGAGAAATGGAAACCGACCACAAAATATATAAACGCGGCCAGTGATGTCACCTGAGGCAGAAGAGATTGTGGTGTTTCTCAATGATCTGTACAATGTGGTCAAGGAAAATGCTGTGCGATATCATGTCTTTTAGATAAAGGACAGCTCTATTTGCTGATGGCAACTGTAAACTTGGCCACAAAACCCACTCTGAACCACAAACATTATCCTTGAACTCCCTTACTGTCACGTTGTATGGAGAATATAGGACAAACATTCCAAGAAAGATGACATCAAGGACTACATTTTTTTTAAATATTTTACATGAAAGAAGCCTTTACTTTGTGAGTCAAAGCATTGTGCGAGGCTATTCAGTTCTGCTCCTGGTTTTATTGCTTGTTAAATTCTAACCAACCTTTGATCTTGATCATAAAAGGGACATAATCAACTTGAATGAACTACAACAATTTTTCATCATCATAAGTCATATTTTTGATTGAGTCATGCATGTTTGAGTAATCTTGTATTGCCCTGCAGCTCTGAAAATTGCTGTTTTCACCTACCCCTGTCCCTACCCACGTCACTGTACTTAGTAGTGATTATAAGAAAATTCTTAGAAACTCTGAGTGACAGGGTTGAAACTGCTGTTTTCAAAGGGAAGTCAATTAAACGAACTATTAAGCCTTTGTATAATATGAGGTTTACAATTAACACCATGTAAAATTATGATCTTCTTATATCACAGTTCAATACTAAGTACAGTAAGTACCCAAAAAAGTGTATGTTAACACCATACATTGTATATATGAACTAAATATAAAATGTTAGCAAAACATACAAACATGTAAACCAAAATGCTGTTTTATTCGTACCATGTAAAAAACAACCTTGTTTCTGTGAGCTCAATTTGCTTTGAGAATGAGATTTAAGAAAATAAGGACCAAATGCTTTGAGATGTTTTCTAACAGCGAGCAAAGTAGCACAGCATTATTCAACGTTTTTAGAGATTAAACCATTGAACCCTGTGGGGTGGCAACAAACACGTTACTTGACACCCATGAATAGGTGAAAGTTTTCCATCATCCAATTCGTGCTACTGACAGTTATTACATAAGCTGATCAAAATAAACACAAGAAAATAGTATGTGGCTTATGTTGACAGGTTAGACTTCACTTAAATGCAGTGAACCTGATTATAAGAACATTTGACAATTTTGAACAGCGTATATGACATAGGTAGTGTTAATTCCACAACTGTTACCTACCTGTAAACAAGGGCCAAAATTATTTAAAAAAAAAAAAAAAATCACAATAGTTATGATGCAATAGAGACTTTTATTTTGTTTAATTATTGTTTCAACTGTCAGAAAAAATGTGTCAGTTGTGTATAAATTGTCCCTGAATTTTGTATGTAATGTGACTTATTGATGACATTGCAGAGGGGTTCTGTAACTCAGCTCTACTTCCTGTAATTTTCTCGTATTACTTACTATTCATTAATCTTTTCATTACAACTTTTCTTCACAAACTGCCACTTGACAGATTTAAAAATTCGGTATTTTACACAGGTTCTTTCCGACAAAATTTAAAAAACAAAAAAAACTTGATAACCTGTCCTTAGCTCTTTAAGTTGTTGTAAATTTATTACAGGATTGCACATATTCACACACCAAAGAAGGCTGGGAATATGTGTAAAAGTTTTAAAAAGTACAAAATTACAAACCGTAATAGATAACAGAAATGCTAAGAAAAATGTTAAATCATCATGACGCTAAAACAATATGGGCCAATATTCCAGCTACTACTGACCAAAGTCACTGGGCCCTGCAGTCACTCACATGTACAGAAGGATGATTGACTTCATAAAGACTTTTCCACTGCAGAACATGTCAAAAGAGTTTAGTTTAATGGAATGTCTAATTTCCAACACAGATGGCTGTGATGTTGTTCACGTATTGATCCCATTTGCACTATGTTTTGAAAAACACATTTTGTTCAAACTGATGGTTTAATTTAGATTTTGACTTTGACTTACACTCAAATATGAGTGGTGCAAGTTTGGAGGATTTGCCTATTGAATTTGATAGAATTACATAGTGTTAATAAGTAGGTCCATATTTAAAGCCTTAATAAACCTCAGAGTGAGAACTTCAAGTCACAGCACTTTCTAATCTGGGTACTTACCAGTGACTGTGATTTTGTCTAGTACGATGAATCTCATGTCACCTGGTATCAGCACAGCTTGGTACTTTGGTTTCTCAATCACTTATCATCCTGAACCTCTCCTCCTCCTCAGCACCACCAGCACAGACCTATTCCCGGGGTTTATTCAGTGTTAAATGTGTTAAAAGTTATTCTTGAAAAACTTGGTAATTATTAGAGCTGGGTTTCGATTCAAATTTCAAGAATCGGTTCAATTCCGATTTTTACGTTTCAAAATAACATTTTTCCAATTTCTCAGATTCCATCCGATTCGCTCCGATTTCGATCTGATTTCCGATTCGATCCGATTTCGATTTGATCCGGGGGTTAATGTTATTAAAAATGAAAAATGTATTTGAACCGTTTCCTTCACTTCATGACTGTGTAGAGAAGCAACATATTAAAACTAGTATTATATCAATATTAAACAGCAAATCTTACAAGTATTGGTAGTTACTGATGGAAGACTGATGAAAAGGTTAAGGGTCAATCTACCTTCAAGAAAGATAATCCAGGAGTCCTGAATTATCTTTCTTGAAGGTAGAGTGAAGTTCACTGAGGGAAATGTAGAAAATAATTGTAATTTAAAAAAAGAAAGAAAATTAAAAAAAAAAAAAAAAAACGATCTTTGGACGTGCGAATCAATAATCGGTCATTAATATGCAAATCGATTAAAAATCGGAAAATCGATTATTTCAACCCATCCATCCATCCATCCATCCATCTTCTGCCGCTTTATCCGGGGCCGGGTCGCGGGGGCAGCAGTCTGAGCAGGGACTCCCAGACTTCCTTCTCCCCAGACACTTCCTCTAACTCCTCCGGGGGGATCCCGAGGCGTTCCCAGGCCAGCCGAGAGACATAGTCTCTCCAGCGTGTCCTGGGTCTTCCCCGGGGCCTCTTCCCGGTGGGACATGCCTGAAACACCTCCCCAGGGAGGCGCCCAGGAGGCATCCGGAACAGATGCCCGAGCCACCTCAGCTGGCTCCTCTCGACGTGGAGGAGCAGCGGCTCTACTCCGAGCTCCCCCCGTGTGGCCGAGCTCCTCACCTTATCTCTAAGGGAGCGCCCAGCCACCCGGCGGAGGAAACTCATTTCGACCGCTTGTATCCGCGATCTTGTTCTTTCGGTCACTACCCAAAGCTCATGACCATAGGTGAGGGTAGGAACGTAGACCGACCGGTAAATAGAGAGCTTTGCCTTTCGGCTCAGCTCCCTCTTTACCACAACGGTCCGATGCAGCGACTGCATCACTGCAGCCGCTGCACCGATCCGCCTGTCGATCTCACACTCCATCCTTCCCTCACTCGTGAACAAGACCCCGAGATACTTGAACTCCTCCACTTGGGGCAAGGACACCCCACCCACCTGGAGAGGGCAAGCCACCTTTTTCCGGTCGAGAACCATGGCCTCGGATTTGGAGGTGCTGATTCTCATCCCAGCCGCTTCACACTCGGCTGCAAACCGTCCCAGTGCATGTTGCAGGTCCGGGTTTGATGGAGCCATCAGGACAACATCGTCTGCAAACAGCAGAGATGAGATCCTGTGGTCCCCAAACCGGACCCCCTCCGACCCCTGACTGCGCCTAGAAATTCTGTCCATAAAAATTATGAACAGAACCGGTGACACAGGGCAGCCCTGGCGGAGTCCAACATGCACTGGGAACAGGTCTGACTTACTGCCGGCAATGCGAACACAGCTCCTGCTCCGGTCATACAGGGACCGGACAGCCCTGAGCAAAGGGCCCCGGACCCCGTACTCCCGGAGCACCCCCCAAAGGACACCCCGAGGGACACGGTCAAAAGCCTTCTCCAGATCCACAAAGCACATGTGGACTGGTTGGGCAAACTCCCATGAACCCTCGAGCACCCGATGGAGGGTATAGAGCTGGTCCAGTGTTCCACGACCGGGACGAAAACCACTCTGCTCCTCCTGAATCCGAGGTTCGACTATCGGTCGGATTCTCCTCTCCAGTACCTTGGAATAGACCTTACCCGGGAGGCTGAGGAGTGTGATCCCTCTGTAGTTGGAACACACCCTCCGGTCCCCCTTCTTGAACAGAGGGACCACCACCCCGGTCTGCCAGTCCAGAGGCACGGTCCCCGAACGCCACGCGATGTTGCAGAGACGTGTCAACCAAGACAGTCCTACAACATCCAGATACTTTAGGTACTCAGGGCGGATCTCATCCACCCCCGGAGCCCTGCCACCGAGGAGTTTGCGGACAACCTCAGTGACTTCAGCTTGGGTGATGGATGAGCCAGCCTCCGAGTCCCCGGTCTCTACTTCCTCTTCAGAAGACGTGACTGAGGGATTAAGGAGATCCTCAAAGTATTCCTTCCACCGTCCGACGACATCCCCAGTCGAGGTCAGCAGGCCTCCACCCGCACCGTAAACGGTGTTTGTGAGACACTGCTTCCCCTTCCTGAGGCGCCGGACGGTTTGCCAGAATTTCTTTGGTGCCGACCGATAGTCCTCCTCCATGGCCTCCCCGAACTCCTCCCAGGCCCGGGTTTTTGCCTCTGCGACAGCACGAGCCGCGGCTCGCTTGGCCTGCCGATACCCGTCGATGACCTCCGGAGACCTACAAGCCAGAGTGGCCTGATAGGCCTCCTTCTTTAGTCTGACGGCATCCCTTACTTCCGGTGTCCACCACCGGGTTCGGGGGTTGCCGCCACGACAGGCACCGGAGACCTTGCGACCACAGCTCCGAGCAGCCGCATCAACAATGGAGGCGGAGAACATGGTCCACTCGGACTCAATGTCCCCAGCCTCCCCCGGGACATGGGAGAAGCTCTCCCGGAGGTGCGAGTTGAATACCCTACTGACAGAGGGCTCCACTAGACGTTCCCAACAGACCCTCACAATGCGCTTGGGTCTGCCAAGTCTGTCCGGCTTCCTCCTCCGCCAGCGGATCCAACTCACCACCAGGTGGTGATCGGTTGACAACTCTGCCCCTCTCTTCACCCGAGTGTCCAAGACACGCGGCCGGAGGTCTGATGACACGACAACTAAGTCGATCATTGACCTCCGGCCTAGGGTGTCCTGGTGCCACGTGCACTGATGGACACCCTTGTGCTTGAACATGGTGTTCGTTATGGACAATCCGTGGCTAGCACAGAAGTCCAATAACTGAACACCGCTCGGGTTCAGATCGGGGAAGCCGTTCTTCCCGATCACCCCTCTCCAGGTGTCACTGTCATTGCCCACGTGGGCGTTGAAGTCCCCCAGTAGAACAACGGAGTCCCCGGTCGGTGCACTGTCCAGTACCCCTCCCAAGGACTCCAAGAAGGCCGGGTACTCTGCACTGCTGTTCGGCCCGTAGGCCGCCACAACAGTGAGAGACCTGTCCCCCACCCGAAGGCGGAGGGACGCGACCCTCTCGTTCACCGGGGTAAACTCCAACACGTGGCGGCTGAGCTGAGGGGCTATCAGCAAGCCCACACCAGCCCGCCGCCTCTCCCCGCGGGCAACACCAGAGAAGTGGAGCGTCCAGCCCCTCTCGAGGAGATGGGTTCCAGAGCCCAAACTGTGCGTGGAGGTGAGGCCGACTATATCTAGTCGGTATCGCTCAACCTCCCGCACAAGCTCAGGCTCTTTCCCCCCCAGCGAGGTGACATTCCATGTCCCCAGAGTTAGTCTCTGTGTCTGGAGATCTGGTCGCCGAGGCCCCTGCCGTCGACTGCCGCCCAGATCTCTCTGCACCGGCCCCTTATGGATCCTCCTGCGGGTGGTGGGCCCACGGGAGGGCGGCCCCACGTCGCTCTTTCGGGCTGTGCCCGGCCGGGTCCCGTGGGGTAAGACCCGGCCACCAGGCGCTCGCCATGGAGCACCCATCCCAGGCCTGGCTCCAGGATGGGGCCCCGGTGACGCCGATCCGGGCGACGTGAACTGCCTTGATTGTGTCGTCGTCATAAGAGGCTTCTGAACCGATCTTTGTCTGACCCGTCACCTAGGACCTGTTTGCCTTGGGAGACCCTACCAGGGGCATGAAGCCCCCGACAACATAGCTCCCGGGATCATTCGGGCACTCAAACCCCTCCACCACGTTAAGGTGTCGGTTCAACCCAGCTCTAGTAATTATGGTTTATTTTTTACTTATCAAAGCTAATGATGAATGGACTTTCTCATTTGGTGACTGTCTCCTTGGGGCCCATTTAAACTTGCTTAAAATTGCGGTATGCCAATTCTGGTAAAAAGCACAGCATGTCTCCACCCCTACTTCAATAAAAGGATTGGAAATGTCAAGAGATGCAGAACAGAACATGCTCAACAAAAGAGGAGAGGAGACTGCTTCTCTGTAAGTTACTGTAAGTAACTGGCCACTGTTGTTCACCCAGTAAGAGAAATGACCAAAAGCATATATAGTGATGTTATATCAATTGCCGATAGAAAAAGTTAGTTTTCTGTGGAGAAGTACTCTCCTGAGGGCTATACCTCCACTCATTTAATCATGAGCTAAAGACATTGTAGGGGATTCTTACTGGTAAAAGTACTGTAAGGTTATTTAAGTCCTCCCACTTGTGAAAGAGGGGGCGTTCAAGGTTGATATTGATTAAAGAATAAGATGTCCCACTGTATAAGTGTGGGTATGTTTGTTATTATATATATTATTATAAGAGTAAATTGGGGCACCAGCGATAGATTAGGCATTTAGCAACTGTATAATCAAATATCTAAATTAATTAATTAATACAAAATTAATTTGCTTGTTAATATGAAGGGTTGTGAGAAAGTAATCGTGACCAACGCTTTACCAAATGTGGTTTATGAAGATTTATTGAACAAATAAACAGATATGAATTTGGAATATGCAAATGAGTCGAAACTGAGAAAATTTGAAACTGAAATGCAGATTCCCCATGTTTAGTCCTGACTCTGGCACCAGCAGGAGGCCGGTCCATGTTTAATCCTGACTCTGGCACCAGCAGGAGGCCGGTCCATGTTTAATCCTGACTCTGGCACCAGCAGG
The DNA here is from genome assembly GCF_026437365.1 of Eucyclogobius newberryi. Taxonomy (NCBI): domain Eukaryota; kingdom Metazoa; phylum Chordata; class Actinopteri; order Gobiiformes; family Gobiidae; genus Eucyclogobius; species Eucyclogobius newberryi. Next base: position 17,481,309 of record NW_027315945.1, read on the forward strand.
AGGCCGGTCCATGTTTAATCCTGACTCTGGCACCAGCAGGAGGCCGGTCCATGTTTAGTCTTGACTCTGGCACCAGCAGGAGGACGGTCCATGTTTAGTCCTGACTCTGGCACCAGCAGGAGGCCGGTCCATGTTTAGTCCTGACTCTGGACACCAGCAGGAGGCCGGTCCATGTTTAGTCCTGACTCTGGCACCAGCAGGAGGCCGGTCCATGTTTAGTCCTGACTCTGGCACCAGCAGAAGGCCGGTCCATGTTTAGTCCTGACTCTGGCACCAGCAGGAGGCCGGTCCATGTTTAGTCCTGAGTCTGGCACCAGCAGGAGGCCGGTCCCTGAGGTCCTCAGAGTCAGAGATGGTTCACATGGCACTAACATGTCAGAGATGTACTTTAGTGCTGGGCCATAGAGAGACTTGTACACAAGCAGAGCTGATTTAAAGTCTATTCTCTGAGCCACAGGAGTCAGTGCAGAGACCTGAGAACAGGACTAATGTGATGGTACTTCCTGGTTCTAGTCTTATTTGATCTGTCTTCTTACACAATATTTCAATGACTATTTCACTAGAAGAGTTGTTGTTTTTTAAAAATCCGCAAACAAATCTATTATACTTCAGCACAAAACTATAATGCCTATTGTGAACCATCATCTGCAATATGTTTCAAATTGGCCATTACAATATTATTTGACTGCAAAATAAATGAATATGTGTTGTCAATCTTTTAAAAAAGTTGGAAGGTTTGTGTGCCATAATAAATATATTTAGGAGAAAAACATAATTTATATTGGCATCATTTCTGACTGGAACATGTTTGTGTGCTTTACTTAAAAGTTCTCATCCTGCCTAATGGAAGCTGCAGCATCTGGAAGATCATTTAGGAGAACAGTTTTAACTTGTCTCTTGTGAACCTTCAACATAACACACATCTGGGGACATAAATCAAGGACGGGGGGTTGACAACTTTATTAAGAATGCAGTGCCATAGATTTGGACGTGGAGGTTTGAATTAGACTGTGTCCTGGTCTCTTTGATTCATTCAGTGGATTTCAATAGAACAAGCGTACATCCAAACCAATGCACTGTAACTGTCCATATTGGCCATTTTCACTCAATAATTGGAATTAGTGTAAAAGTAGCCTTACTATTGAGGTATTGTCTCATTTGGTGGGGTACAAATTAAAGACAATTTTAAGAAAGTTACATTTATTGCATAATAGTGTTATAGTTTTATTTACTTTTTATTGTAATAATAAATGTCTTAATTTTTGATTGCAGGTTTTTTTGATTGCAGACTAACAGGCTAACAATGCTAATGTGACAAGTAAGTTGCCCTTTATTTGAGCTGTATACCACCAGGGCCAAAGTACATTTTGCATTATTAATTTTGATTGGTGAGAAGGAAGTAGCAGTTGAAGGTGTCATCCGCACAAGCTCGTTACTGCCACACTGTTCCAATAAGAGACACAGGAAATGACTCGCCGTCATTTTACAATATTCAGTAAAAACTCTCCAATGTGTAAGTATGTATTGTATGTAGTTAAGATAGTATATGTTATATTCATGCTATTTTATACTCACTGGATTTAGTTAATAATAATTGTATTGTATACGTATTTCATTTATTTGTGGTACTGATATTTGATTTGAGTATTATTATTTTTAATCACTTTTCTTATGCTGATTAGCTGCAAGTCTGTAATGAAAAGTAGTTCTCCTTGGGAGTGGATAAAAGTAATTCTGTGTGCAACAATCTGGGAGCTCATTTGGAGGTCTGCATGGCAACATCCCATTCTTCTCAAAACGATCTCACATGCAGTAGCTCTCATTGAGAAGTTCTAGTATGGAAACAAATGATGGGTGTGAAATGGTCCAGTTTTTGTGTTTATCCATTTACACATTCTACGATTGCCATCCTGTTGTCCATTTTTGGCTATTGTTCTGGCAGGACAAAAATAAGCTTGGATCAAAACGTCAGTACTCTTCATACTGTTTTCTGGTGCCAACAACGTTCACTCAGCTCTAGCCAGTGCCTTTTGTGTTGTCTGCATGCATGAGTTCAAATGGTTTGTATCAGGACAATTCATCCAAAAGCAGCAAGGCAGTGCATCACTGAACCAAAGCAAAGGAAACTTTCAATCATGCTCTGACTCTTCTGATTATTAATTGTTAATGTTATTGTAATTATACTTGTTTTTGATGCATATATATATATATATATATATATATATATATATATATATATATATATATATATATATATATATATATATATATATATATATATATATATATATATATATATTTTTTTTTTTTTATTATATATATATATTTTTTTACTTTTTCAATTTTGGAAACAAATTGAAAAAAAAAAAAAAAATACAATATAAATACTCACTTAAAGCTCCCTGTACATGACAAAGATCACACACAGGTAGGTAGTGCTTTTGAAAGCCACATTATCAGTCAGTGGTTCAAACACTATCACCTCCCAGTCCAAGTGTTAAGGTCAGGAAAGTAGCAAAATAGCGCATTGGAAACGCCGTCTGGAAAAGTCCGGGTGCAAAATACGGCCCATAGTGTGTCTCAGTGTGGATTTTTCTTTCTTTTATCAAAGCCCCTCACTCTCTAAGAAATAAATTAATTGATGATGCATCGTGCACATCGGGCTGTTCCCCAGTGTCACACACACCTGTAAAGTCAGCTCTGATACTGACTCGCTGTGAAGGACAATTCTCCTCACTGCACCCTCCATTTCTCACAGCACGCAATGTGGCTGCTCTTTCACAGAAACACACAAAATGAGGTTTATTGTGTAGGGAAAGTGTTTTGGATAGGGCCAGAGCCAATAATGATGGAGCTGCTGAAGCACAGATCAGGCAGAACTTTGCACTGCTCAGCCAATAAGAGTGAGGCTAGAGGCTCTCAGGGGGAGGTGTTTATGGCAGCAGAAAAAAAAAAATATATATTTGTGCTTGTTTTAAATAGGTTCAAACAAACAGATTCATTTAAAACCAAATTGAAATACCAGAAACTTCTGGTTTAGCCCAGTTCAGAAGTGTAAAAAAAGAGTAAAAACAAAAATAAAATCTTAATTATTTAATTTGCGATATTGAAGATAATCAAATCATAATAATGATGCATTCTTTCAATAGGATTAACGCATATATATATTTGATGTAAATGTATGAAAGGTTTTACTAAGATATTTAATAAATCAGTGAAATAAGTGAGGTCCTGATCCAGAGGTTTGAGTTAGACTGTGTAACATGTGTTGACAGCTGATTGGTCCATCATGCTTTTTCCAACTTCAAACCAGATCTCACCCCGGTCCAGAGCAGGGTCTCGCTCTGGTGGTCTCATCTTGATTTTACTTTTCCGATTCCATCCGAATTGGTTGAAAAAAAGCCGCCATGACATACACTGTTATATACCGGTAAATTGAAACTTAAACCACCATTTCTGTTCATAAAGGGATTCTCTTCTCTTCTTCTTCTTTATTATTATTATTAGGCCCGAGCGCCACAAGCTGGCGAGAGGCCTGTTAATCTCGTAAGGCCGTGCGAAGCACGGCTGCGAAAGTGCGCACGTAGTACGCACGAAATCGAGCGCGAAGCGCTCGCCCACTTCCAAACACTCACTAACGCACTCCTTCACTCACGCACGCCCCGTGCATACTAATTAGTAGTAGGAAAATGGAACATTACCGTTGTAAACGGGCGAAGCCCGTGCAAAAGTGCGCACTAAACGAGCACTTTACATTCGCGGTCGTCATCCCCATATAAAGCACTCATTTGCGCTAAGTAGCTCACGAATACGTTCCCCATATCTTGCATGTTCCGTGCATATAAGCATGTAATGCAAAAATTGAACATTATTACTGTATAGAGGGCCAAAAACACAAAGTGGGCGG